>NC_054469.1:78570565-78870792 GCF_017639515.1 Carcharodon carcharias | reverse complement strand
GGCAGCATCGACGGAGAAGAAAAGAGTTGACGTTTCGAGTCCTCATGACCCTTCGACAGAACTGTTCTGTCAAAGGGTCATGAGGACTCGAAACGTCAACTCTTTTCTTCTCCGCCGATGCTGCCAGACCTGCTGAGTTTTTCCAAATCAAATACCTTTCTGTTTAAGGAAGAGCGGTGAGAGAAGAAAGCCAACCTCCCTTTTCAGCCAAGACCAGCTATACTTGTATGAGTAATCAGCCTCGATTTTTCACCCCACAAATGGAGGTCTTACTTATTGGTGCCTCATAACTGGATGCAAGGGATCAAGTAGGCGATATGCGCTACCTTGCGAAGGCGCACAAGAGTTTAAGACATGCCCACACAGTGCAGCCCTGCATGGTGAACTACATAGATGGCAACCACCCACACCCATGCTGATAGTTTAACTTTATACTCAGCACATAATTTGACCCTGGTTTTCAGAGGGATTTTTTTTTAAGTCTTCAAAGATGTTATGCACCAATATCTATGGTAAATGTCAGGCTCATAGTATAGTACAGAACTAAGCTGAATACAAAAAGTACAGGGGAGAACTGAAAAAAGAAATAAAATGAGCAAAGGAAGAGAATAAGAATAGGTTAGCATGTAACATAAAAGGGAATCTAAAAGTCCTTTATAAACACAAAAAAGTAAAAAGGTTGTCAAAGAATGAGGTCAATTAGTGACTAAAAATGAAATTTTGAAATGGAAGAAGAGGTCATGGTTACAGTAATAATTGAAGACTCTTCTGTCTTTATGGAAAGAAGAGGATGCTGTCAATGTCACAATAAAGAAAGAGGTAGTAGAGAAATTGGATCGGATGAAATAAATAAACAGGAGATCATTAAAGTACTTAAAGAAGAAAAAACTATTAGTGATGCATCTCAGGTTGCCAAGTGATATGGGATTGGTGCCCGAGGGCTGGAGGGTGGCAAATGTTACACCCCATTCACAAAAGGGGAGAAGGATAAACCTAGCAAATGCAGGCTAAGCAGCCTAACATCAATAGTGAGGAAATGTTTAGAGGCATTAATTGGGGATGACATTAATTGGCACTTGGAAAATATGGGTGAAGCACAGATTAGTTAAAGGCAAATAATGTTTAACTAACTTGATTGAGCTTTTTGATGAAGTAACTCAGAGGGTAGGTGAAGGTGACACGGTTGCTGTTGTGTATATGGACTTCGAAAAGATGTTTGAAACAGTACAACATAAGAGACTTTTTAACAAAATTAAATCTCACGGGATTGAGGAGCACTGGTTGCACGGATACAAAATGGGCAAAAGGATAGCAAGCAGAAAGCAGTGGTGAGAGATCTCATGAAAGGTCATCAATCTGAAACATTAGACAGAATTTTATGGGCCCACACTGATGGGTTTGCGGGAGGTAGGGAGGTACTGATGTGCTCTTTGCTTGCCATCCAACATGCCCAGGTGAAAGCAGAACAGGGTGGGCATTGCCAGGCTCCCAACCCAATGTCACTTTTTAAGGGATTTAACTCACCACACAGACCTGAAACCCATCTCCCCTTGCCTGGTAAAATTCCCCCTATGATTCTATAATGATGGAACTTGGTTGGCAATAAGGGAAGGGACACCAGTAAGCCTATGAATCTGAGGTGGGGAGACAAAGTGAGCTGGATTTTTAATCCAGCATCGGGAACCTGACACCTGCATGAATTCCGGACCTACACACCACACCTAAGCTGCGTTGCTCTTGCAACACGATTCTTGAATATAAATGGCCTAGTTGGCCAGGAGGCAAGCTCGGTGCCCTATTAGTCATGCCAAG
Organism: Carcharodon carcharias; assembly: GCF_017639515.1. Lineage (NCBI taxonomy): Eukaryota > Metazoa > Chordata > Chondrichthyes > Lamniformes > Lamnidae > Carcharodon > Carcharodon carcharias. The sequence goes on along the minus strand of NC_054469.1, from coordinate 78,868,980 downwards.
TGATTCCAGGAGATGGGAGCCAGTGCCTGGCTGTTATGTTGGGGGCTGCCACCACCTTGCCAATCAGAGCAGGCAGCTTCAGGGAAGGCCGTGGAGGTGGAACAAGCTGGACAGCAGCCTTGCATGGCAAATAAGGACCAGTGCTCATGCCAGCATTAGTTGGCCCACACATTTGTTTCCAATCTGACTGCAAAGACATTTATGCAGGCCTCATGGCAAACTTGACAGCTGGGTGCTGATGTGCACAAGACTGTTCAGGCTTGCTGGAAAATAAAACAATTGAAAATGGCATCCACAAATGGACAGGCCCCTTAATGAGCTACTTAAGGAGTTTAAGGAGCAGTTAATTGGTAGTGAGCAAGTATTCCACTCCCTCTCACCCCCAACCGCCCCACCCACCCCGCCGACTCTTTCGAAATTTGAAACTGTCCTGGGACTGTCTGGTTCCTGAGACGACCGCTGGATCCGTGGTTTTCAAAGCCCACCCACACCACATCCAGCCCCCGTGGCGGTCTCAAAATCCTAGCCATTTACTCGGATTGATCTCACAAGAAAAAGCCAGCACCCAGAGCAGGAGCGGTCTCCTCCAGAGAGGATCCCAACAAAGGAATGGTTTATACTGATTCAGCCTGGTGGGAAAGCTTCAGTTTCCCCGCCCAAGACTCAGTCAGAAGGTAACTGGGGTCCATTGTCAAAATATGATCCTAATTTAAATGCATGAAGGCCTAAGGCAGGCACTTCATTTGCCTGCAGAATCCTGAAGGTTAAAAATGGAAAATGGCATGAAAGGGGTGGCATCTGTAGTCAGTAGCCTCTCCAATTTTAACTGCCCATCCATGTTTCTTCTAAGCTGTGCAGCAATCTGAAAATTCCATTGCCAGCCAAGCACAAATTGGCCTCTGTAAGAGCTGCACGGGTGCTTGCACAGAAAAAAATTTAAAGAAGCCGTGCACTTAAAAAAAAATCGGCTGTGCACTAGAATCATAGAATGGTTACAGCACATAAGGAGGCCATTTGGATATGTCACGTTTGAAACAAAATATAGAATGCATTTCTGGCCACCTGCTTAGTTTCTGCAGGACCCATAGGGTGGAATTTTCCATGCCTGCTGCTGTCGGGCGTGTTTGGCAGCATGAGCGGACAATATGGGAACCTCATTGTAATACATCTGCGTGTCATTATAACCCGAGCTTGCCAGAATCAACTCCCAACACTGGATCATCCGAGCACGTCAGCATGATTTCACAACTGTACATAAGCAACATTCACCTGGTGAGCTGCACTTCACTCGGGACTTTGACATTTGTTTGCCTACCATGCTTCGCGCAGCACTCGTGGTCATCAGTGCCAGACTTCGCAGACAGCACCACATCACTTTTAGGGGAGGGTCACAAGCAGGTCTCTACCTATCAGACAAGCCAGAAGGTAGGGGTGGCTTTTCAACAGCTGCAGGGCCAGGGCTTGCTTGGGGAAGAGGGAGAAGTGGCCTCAGGCAATGGAAGAGGCTGCAGGGTGAGGGCTGTACTGGGAAAGGTGGGGATCCCAGACTGTGTATGGGGGCATTAGTTTATCTGTGCAAGCGGCCTCAAGATGGTAAGGGCTGAGGAGGCAGTCTCAGAGGAGATCAGGCCAGATGGACATGTGAGGGTACGTGTGAGAGAGTGAGTGGTGATGTTCCTTGAGCTGGCAGTGAGATGCCAGTGAATGTGCGATGGCCTTGTGAGTGATGAGATGGTTGCCTTACCCTGGTGGCACAGATGAGATCATTCACCCTCTATCTGCATTAGATGGCTAAACTCTTCTGTGCAGCATTGGCACTGATCACCCCTGCCATCACCTACCAAGCCAGAGCAATAATGTTGCTGCCCCTCCAGCAGCCAGAACGGAGTAGAGGACATCACGGTGAGCCTCCACAGCATCCTAAAGGCTCAATGGATATCTCACTAAACCAGGGGCTGCAGTCTTCTTGCCTTTCGGGGCCATCTCTTCTTTGCAGCAGTCCTGGGCTGGAAGCTCTGAGAGGTGCGTGTAAGGCTGCACAGTAAATATGGCGTCCAGCGTGATGAAGTGATGAGGTGACAGCATGGTGGCAAATCCGAGTCCACATGCCATCGAAATGGTGTGTTTCCCGGGAATGCATAATTAATAAAGTTGGACTGGGACAAAACTGCGTGAAAAGCTGCCACTGCGATCGGTGGGTAAAATATCTTTTTACCCGCTCGCTACCACACTTAGTGAGACGATTCTGCCCATAAAGTTAAAATTGATCTCTCCCTTATCAAAAATGTTCTTAGATTCATCCATTTCTCCAGTTTTACCTTCCACTAATCACCAACAAGAAATTTCACTAGACAATTTTTTCAGCTGTGACATGATTAAAAAAAAAGAGGTGTTTAAACCTGTGAAGGAAATTCTGGGTCGGAATGTTAATCATGAATCCCTATAGCATTTTTGCTGTGACATAAAACTTATTCTCTCAGCAGGCACTCAACAAATACCAAAATGTAATTTCTTTTTCATAACATAGGGCTGAATTTCCACCCCCCCCCCCCCGCCCTCCCCGTTGTGGGGGTTGTGCGGGGGCGGGCGGGGGTGAGTGCGAACCTGATCAGCACCCTCAATTGGATCCGCGCCACCATTTTATGTGGGCGGGCCAATTAGGTCCCGCCCAACGTGACGCTCGCTCGGGGGCACTGAGCGCTCCCGATGCAAGCAGGGGAGGATTCTCTGAGTCTGGGCCTGCACACGAAAGAGCGCAGAAATCTCCCTAAGGCACAGAGGTGCCTCAGGGAGATTTGTTTAAGGCTCAAACATATAAATAAAGAATTTAAAATATTTTAAGGCATGTCCTCTCATGTGACAGTGTCAGATGAGCTGGGACATGTCAAGGAGCATTAATTGAAAAATTTATTTAGTTTATAAACACTTCATGAAACCTCGTCCTGCCCTTGGATGAGGTTCCATGAAAAGTGCGAAGGCCGCCTGGGCTTTTCGCCTGCCCACCAACCTTAAGGCAGTTTATTAAATTGATTTAATTAGTTTTAAACAGGCCTTAATAGGCCTTTGACAGTGCGGCGGGTGCGCAGCTGACTCGGCTGCTCGCCCAGTGAACTGAAAATCTAAATGATGCCCGCCCAATGTCACCACATGTTATTTTATGCATCGACAAGCGGGCCCCGCCCCTGCTACCGACTGAAAAATTCTCCCCATAAAGACTATAGCATTAACAACATTGAAGATTGCTCTTTGGGTTAAGTGACAAAATGCACAGTTGGGCCAATTCATAATAAATAACAAATATATGTACTTAGGCAGGTGCTAAGGAACAAGCACAGTATCAGAGTCATATCCTTTCTACCATTTTGAAATGCTTCAAGTGTTCATGCCAACCTCTCTGCTGCAGGGCCACCTGTGCTCTTGTGGTAAAGTCATGGAAATAAGCGGCAATGTTAGATCTGTAAACTTTGTACATCAGTGCTTGCTGAGATGGATTTTTAAAAATGCTGTACTGGTGCAAATGTCTTTTGTGACATTTGTTCAGTGCAGAAAAATGTTTTTGCCATCCTAGCTGTCAACAAAATAATACTCTTTGGGTGTCTGATGATCTAGGGATGGTTTTGAAGTGCAGACCCTAGAAAGGCAGCTTTTTATTCGATTTTCAAACTGATACAGAAAAGCAATACTATTTCTTGCAACTTTGTGATACAATTCAAAAGCATGGGTGACAATGATTGATGAAGGAGAAAAACATTAATTAAAATAGGTTACATAGTATAATACATGTAATATAACAAGTAGGAAGGACCTATTTCAGTTAACAGAGGGGCCAATAACAGATGGGCATAGATTTAAATTAATTGGCAGACGGATTTGATAGGAGTTGAGGAGATATATTTTTCAGAAGAGGATGGTGGAAATCAGAAATTCACCACTAGAAAAGGTGGTAAATGCAGAAATCCTCATGGCAGCTAAAAAAGACTTTAATACACCCTTGAAATACTGTAACCCCCAAGGCTAAGGCCAAGAGCTGGAAAGTGGAATTAGTCTGCAATTTTCTTTATTGGCTGGTACAGACATGATGGGCTGAATGACTTCCTTCTGTGCTGTAGGTTTCTATGATCCTTTTAAGTATTGAGAACAGGGAAGAGTAGATAGTAATTGATGAAACTCAACTGAAACATCTTCCTGGATGGTTACTGATTTTATAAATAGTTGGGTGACATATGAATCACTTTGTGGTTTGTTTTGGTTGTCTTTTGAATTTTTGAGAATGTCATTTAAAGGGTCTTCGTGTTTGTGTAAAAGTGACAGCCTTTTAAAATTTATTTCCAAGCACACTGCAATAATGCAAATCAAATTCAAACACATCATCACATCAATGAGTACAACATTATTGTCATACAAATACTATCCTGATCTCTCTGAAAATAATAACTACCATTTACAACAACTTATATTTAGCACCTTTAATGGAATAAAATGTCCCAAGGTGCTTCAAAAGGAACCTTACAAAGCAAAATTAGATAATGAGCCACATGAGGCAATATTTAGGGCAGATGGCAAAAAGCCTGATCAAGGAGGTAGGCTTTAAGGAGTATCTTAATGGAAGAAAGAGACGTAAAGAGTCAGAAAGATGAGGAAGGGAATTTCAGAGGTTGGCACCTCGGCAAACAAGAGCATAGCCACCAATGTTGGAGCAATCAAAATTGGGATGCTCGATAGGCCAGAATTGGATAAGCGTAGGTATTCCTATTGTACCGCTAGAGGTTACAGAGATAGGAAGCGGTCAGGCCACAGAGGGATTTGAAAACAAGAATGAGAATTTTATAATCAAGGCATTGCTTGAAATCTATAGTTTAAACAAATGCTTAATATTTTGCTCTGTCTGTTGACATAAGCCTGAAGGTTGTCATTATAAGAGTTGTGCTGTTTGGCTGAATTCAGAATCCATCATTATCACAGTAGGGTGCCTGCCAATTCACAGTTTTGTTGGCAGCTCCAAGTGGTTATAAAGTTTTTGGTGTGAATAAAAATGCTTATTTTATAAGGGATTAGGAAGTTGAAGGATTTTAAATGTGGTGAATGGCTTTTTATCAGCAAGAGTGTTTTTTTTTTGAATAGTGGGTTCATCAATAAATACATTATTTCTCTATTTACTTTATTTCATCCCAACATGGGTCCTGAAGTCTGCCCATGGTGGATACTGGGTGAGTTGGCATGGAGCATGTAAGGCTCTGGGTGTTAGGTGGGGTTGAATGGGTTGGCATTAATTTAGCACAGGAGCTATAAAGGACTATGGGTGTTTGTGGAATGGCATAGGTTGGCATGGAGGGCATAAGGGGCCATGGGGATGGGTGGGGGCATTAGGTGGCATGAGTTGGCATGGGGAGTGTGTGGGGTGGTGAGCAGGTTTTAGGGGTGACAGGTAGAGGGTATTTTTCTGTTTTATTCTGTTTCTTACAAGTCCCAGAGCACTGACGCTGGCCTTTCACATAGACTGCTTCTGCACATGGGATCCCCTCTGGCTGCCTCTGCACTGTTTCTGGGGTCAGTTGATGTCCAAAAATTTTCTCCTGAGTTGGATTTTCAGAGTTCGGAATTTCCCTGGCTATGTGCTCCTGACTTAGGAGTGAAAATCCTGACCAGAGAAGACAAAGTTTAACAACTGTTAAAACAATACTTTAATAGAAATAAGACTAACTAAAAAAATTGATGCTTTTAAAACAGCTTGGTCACCAGTATAACCTTCTAGTAGGTACGCCGCACTATGTAACTGTATCATGGAGAATTCCAGCATATAAGCCTATGGGCAGAATTTTCCCCTCGTCGGGTGGGCGCATTGGGCAGGCTCGGGAGTGGCTGTGAAACCAACTGCCACCCGTGATCAGGCCCTGGCAGTGATTTCATGCTGGCGGGCCAATTAAGACCTGCCCAGCATGAAACGTGGTTCCACACTGGCAGGGCAGGGTCGAGCTGGGGTGGGGGTGCGCCTGTCGGCCACCAGGTCCAATGGTGACCCAGCAGCCAGCTTAAAAACAGCCCAGGTAGCCACAGAAAGGCTGCCAGAGAAGGACTTCTGTCTGCCGTTCTAACAATGGACTCGAATGCAGCTGCAAACACCAGGCAGGTGGGCAGGTTGGATGGGCACTCAGCCCCCAACTTTTCTGATGAGTGCCTCACTGTCCTCCTGGAACAGGTGGCTGCCACGAGGTCCAATATCCACAGGGATGGGAGGAGGAGGCCACTGCATGTCACCAAGAGGGCATGGGAGGGAGGAAGTGGCAGCCCAGGTGAGCAGCCATGACATGATGCGGAGCACATGGGTGCAGAGCTGGAAGCAATTCAATGACCTGCTGTGCTCGAGAAGGGTGAGTACTGTATTTGTATGGGTCAGGCTGCAAGAGTGTTAAGGTCTGGCCTTCCCCCCATGGACCTCAGGGGTGGTAGTCTGATTGCCAACTGTCGAATACCCCGGCCAAGGGGTAAGCCCTGGCTGCTTGGACTGAGTGCCTTGCGGCTCAAGGGCCATTACTCGGATGTGCCCTGGGAGGTGTTCCTCAGCTGAGCTTGGCCAGGCTGCAATGGCGCTGCAGGTAGAGAGTGGACTAATCAAGGCGCAGTGCACAGAGGTGAGAGTTTCGGATTGTGGAACCATTCTAATGTAGTCTCTTCATTGATGGGAGCCTCAAACCTGGAGTCCCCATTGATCATTGGAAGACGATGGCACCATGATGCAGATCTCCGTTGTCTCACCAGGGTGCCTGGCATGCACTGTGACAGTGTGATGACTTTACCTAATAACATTGTCTTCTTCTCCTTTTTAGTTTCACCAGGAGGCTCCAATCTGCAGACCCCGAAGGGCCTCCCCTGACACTGGAAGACCACCAGGCATCATTTTAACCTGCATCACACCCGCTCTCTGAAGCAGGCACCAGCACAGATACCAGCACCTCGGTGGGCATTAGAGTGGTGGCTAGTATCTCAGTGCACATTGGTGAGGGCACTTCACAATTGCTTGAGTTGCAGGTGGAGGCAGAGAATGCCCAAGGTGCCGGCAGTCAGAGGACTGCTGGGGACCAGGATGATGCTCAGTCAAAGGCTGATGATGAGCCTCTGGAGCCGTCCATTAGGCGATGTCCAGCGAGATGTGCGGGAGGATCTGGCAGAGATTCATGAGGGTATGTGTGCCATGGTCTCTGTGATGGAGGAGTCCATCCAAAGCATGAGCACTGCATTGACCGTCATGGGTGAGTGCACTGCCTCCTCCATGGAGAGAGTGGCGACTCTCATGGAGAGGCAGCTCCAAGAACAGAACTAGGGGTTCCTGGGGTTGCACTCGGACCTGCAAGCCCTCACAAAGGCAATGACCTCAGGTGGTCAGTGTCAGTGTGGGAGATGGGTGAGGCACCCAGTAACCCAGCTAGGTGCTGCCCATCAATGGTGTGCAGGGAGGTCCACAGTGACCCCACTTTGGTGCATGACCTGCCTGTCATCTCTGCGGGCTCCTCTCAGGGTGCTCTGGATGACAGCAGCAGCTCCTCTGCCAGTGGCTGTGTCATCTGATGAGGCTGCAACAACTGGGGAGATGCCAGGCGTGGCACTGGCCGCTCCCTTCTAGGAGGGACCAGCACAGGCTCCACTGGCCAAAGGACAACCGCCAAGGTCATCAAGGCCAACAAGGCACCAGAGTCAATGGTGAGCACCTAGACATAGTTCTCACAAATGTAAGTTAAAAACACCATGAACAAAAGAGGGACAGATTACAGGTGGTTTAATGTTCATTTACATTTACTTTATCTATACTGTTTTGGGAATGAATACCAGAAATGTTTATGTAAATAGTTTGGAATTGTCAAAATTAGATAAACATTGTTTTTGTCATCATGGCCTGTATATGCTTCACCTTTTTATTTTATTGGTACAGGGTATGCCAGTATGGATGCAAGTGGCTCTGAACATTAATGCACAGGCACTGAGTGTTCAAATGAAAGTATCCTTTCAGACATCCGGGATAGAGGAGGCAGCCCTGGCATGTGTATCAGGCTGATCTTTGGTAGCTTAACTAAAGGAGCATTGGATCAAGGTGTCCCTGGAGTCCCTGCCTCCCTGCAGGTTATCGAGGTCTGGCCCCACACCCTCTGCATTCTCTTCTCCGTGCTCCTCTTCGGACTCACCATTGGACTCATCATCATTGGCCTGTGCAATTGCGTCAAGATCCCCTTCCTCCTGTGAGCTCCCCCTTGCCAGTGCCAGATTGTGGAGAGCACAGCATGCAATCACTATCAGTGACACCCGCTCGAGGGGGATATTGTAGTGCTCCCCCTGAATAGCCCAGGCATTGGAAACGCATCTTGAGAAGACCTATGGCCCTCATTACCACTGCCCTTATGGAGGCATGACTCATATTGTAACGCTTCTCTGCTTCTGTTCTTGGATGACAGAGAGGCGTCATGAGCCACCTCTTCAATGGATAGTCCTTGACACCACAGTAGCCATCCATCCAGTTGGGCTGGAGCATTGAAGAGCCTTAGCACCTGGGAGTGTCTCAGGATGTACCAGTTATTGGGGCTGCCAGGGTACCTGGGACAGACTTGTAGAATCTGCATCCTGTGGTCACACACTATCTGGATGTTCATCAGGTGGATTCCCTTTCTGTTGACAAAGGCACCCGGCTGACCTACTGGCGCCTTGATGGCCACGTGTGTGTAGTCGATGACACCCCAGAACCAAGCAATCGCTGAAAATCCTCGGGTTCGCTCAGCCTCGCTGGCCTCATCCATATGGTAAAGAATAAAGGTCAGTACCTGCCTGAACAGAGTTTCTGTCACCAGCTTGATGCAACTGTGGACAGCTGATTGGGAGACTCCACACAGATCCCCTACTGACCCTGGAAAGAGCCAGAGGCATCGAAGTTGAGGGGCCACCATGACCTTCAGAGCCACTGACATGGGGTGTCCACCCATACAGTTGAAGGTGATCTCAGGCCCAATTATCTGGCAAATGAAGGTTTCTGTTTCCCTTGAGAGGCAGAGCCTCCTTCGGCATTGCACCTCAGACATGTTGAGGTAGCTGGCAGCAGGATAGTGGTGTATTCTGCGGCCCTTCTGCCTTGGACTACCTGCTGGCCCTGTGCCACTTGTGCCTGCACCTCTCCTCCCCTGGAAGTGTCCCCTGGACACTTGGCCCCTTCTCCCTTTTGCCCCTCTCTTCCTCCTCAGAGGAGGTGCCTCCAACGGACAGCACAATCCCCATTACCAGGGTAAGGGAAGACTGTGTGATATCTGGAAGGTTCCACACAGTCTGAATCCTCCGGAGGCCTGGCAGACAACAATTAGTCCTGAAATGAAGCCTGGAAATGCTAAGAATGAAGTCCCAACAGAGATGAAGCTGCCAAGTACCAATAAGCAACCAGCTGCAAACTATCTCCAACACTCCTCACTATTCACACCGGCAATGCTACTGACCCTTTATATCCCGCCCTTGGAAGAGGTTTGTGAAAACGTCGGCTGGCCACCTGCCTGTTTTGCCTGTGCAATGAGCAGAAAATTGCATGGGCCAGGAAAAATCACAGTCAATTGGACGGTTAAGGTCCTTAAGTGGCCTGTAAATTAATGGCGGGCGTCACTCCGGCACCCACGCGCGCATGACGAGCAAAATATAGCATGGGCGTGCAATGACATCGGGATGCTCGCCCGATGCCATCATGAGCTATTTTACTGCCGATCAGGTCGGGCGTGGGCCCGCCCATGGGACGAAAAATTCTGCCCACATTTCTTTCAGGTTACTCCTCTTTCTTGAAGACTTTCTATTAGACAGGCTTCCCAGTAAAGGCCGTACCAGGAGGGTTACATTAATCAGAATGTAGGGCTGTTGGAACCAATCAGTTTGAATAATTTGACTAACCTGAGACCATTTTAATGTCTACAATGAAAAAACAGGCAAGGTAAAATGTCAAAATGTGGTGAATTATGGCAATATTGCAAGCTGATTTTCAGTATAAACACACTTAGTTTAGATTAAATAAATAAAGGTATATATTAGAGGGAACCTTGGATAAACGTGCAGGTCTTTTATCTAATAACCAATGTAAAATTTGTAGCTCATATTTCTCAGAATTTTACATCAACAACTGAACTTTAAAAGGGAATTCCATTTAAATTGTAATCTGTGTGGGCTATAAGAGCACTAGCATTTGTCTCTGTTTTTGGTGGGCTGACTAATGCTCTTGATGCTGGAAATTGCATGCTGGCCAGCAAGGGTATTTAGTGGTGACACACTTCCTTGAGGCTGATATAAAACCTCTTGGTCAACACCAGATTTTTGATGTCACATAAGCAAAGCAACAGAGAGGCTTCAACAAAAGCTCTGCACTTCTTGGTTTCGGGAGTGTTTGTCACAGATGCACTTAATCTGATACTAAATCACAGAGAGTTACATAGAATGTCCATCACAGAAATGGGCTATTCAGCCCAACTAATGTCAAGGGGCAGAATTTTGCCCTTGATGGGCAGGTGGGCAGCCGATTGCTGCCGCCGAAACGGGCCCCGCCGCAATTTTGAGTGGGTGGGCCAATTAAGGCCCGCCCGGCGGGAAGCGCTATGTGCTTCCTATGCATACGGTGGGGGGTCCCCAACTGTCGGAGTTCACTCTTTCGTGCATGCACACGAAAGAGCGCACATCTCCCTGAGACTAAGTGCTGCCTCAGGGAGATCGGTGAAAGGTTTATAAACTTCAAAATAAACAAATAAAAAAATTATTAACATGTCCCCCTCATCTGACAATGTCATACGAGATGGGACATGCTAATAAGAAGCACATAAACTTTATTAAATTTTTAAAAACCAGACATGAAACCTCATCCTGCCGGTGGATGAGGTTTCATGTTTTTTCAGAAGCCCACTGGGGCTCCTGGCCTGCCCACCAACCTTAAGGTTGGACAGGCAGGGCCTTTAATTGGTTTAACTACCCTGTCAATGACCTCAATTAGACACTGACAGGTCGGCGGGCAGACAGCTGATCGTGCTGTGCCCCGCCTTCCTGAATATTTAAATGGGGCGGGATGACCCCCGACGTCATCCCACGTCATTTTCACGTTGGCGAGCGGGCCCCGCACGCAGCTCACTAACGGAAAAATTCTGGCCAATGTTTCTGCTCCATTGAGCCTGCCCTTACCTTTCTTCATCTAACCTATCAGTGTTTGCTTCTAGTCTTTTCTCCCTTATGTGTTTATTTAACTTCCCTTAAATATTTTTGTGCTATTTGCCTCCACTACTTGTTTCAAATTCTGAACACCTGCCAAGAAAAAGCAAAATGGCAATGACCTAGTTTTCAAACATGTTGACAGAGTGCAATGCCGATTTCAGTGCCAGTGAGGTTCATCAGCCAAACACAAGTCATAAATAGAATATAATTGTCGGGGAACTTTGAACCTTCCTTTAATTATAAATCGTGTTTCATTGCCTTTTTTCAACTGTCTGATTCAATGGCTTCAATAAAATTAAGAAACTTGTGATTCAAACCATAAAATGTGAGAGCTGTTGCTCCAGCTACTGATGGCAAGAAATGGAATAGTCACACAGGTCATTGCCCCTCAAACAACACATGATCAAAAATTAAATAGGAAAAGTGGCACACCCTCCTTAATCCCTCCCAACAAACTATTGTCCTTGGTCCAATTGCACCTTGCAGGCATATTCCATTTCTGTATTTCACTGGGCCCATCTACAACATCACCCGTATTGAACAGGATTGCAAAACATTTACACCACATAAACAGGCCATTCAGCCCAATGGGTCTATGATGAGTGGCAAGTTATGATCCACACAAAACTCCTTCCACCCCTCTTCACCTAACTCTATCACACTCCCGGTATTTCATCAGAGACTCTCGGAAGGTGGCTTCAGTTTGTGACTTGATATGGGCTTTGAAAAGCTTACCATTTGAATCACAATGGATCCACCATGGTGTTTAAGGTCCTCAATGTACCTGCTGAACTGCAGTGACATCTTCCACTACATTAGCTTTCTATTTTGCCCTTTTCACTTGGCAGATCACTTTCTTACCTTCCCAAAGTACACAGCAAAAAATGGCTATATCAGCTGCACAACCTTCACTGTCATGTATTTGGAAAATATAAATTCAACCAGAAGAGTATGATAATGGTAATCTGAAAGAACAATAACTAATGATGACAGAAAGTCAAGGGTGGCAGACTCATGGGAACACCACCACCTGGAAGTTCCCCTCCAAGTCACTCACTATCCTGACTTGGAAGTATGTTGCCATTCCTTCACTGTCGCTGGGTCAAAATCCTGGAACTCCCTCCCTAACAGTACTGTAGGTGCACCTACACCATAGGGACTGCAGCAGTTTAAGAAGGCAGCTCACCACCACCTCCTCAAGGGCAATCAGAGATAGACAATAAATGCTGGCCCAGCCAGCGATGCCCACATCCCGTAAGTGAATAAAAATAAAGGGAAGCTATCTGTGAAGCAATGCAAGCTATTCAATGCTGCCAAATTAAAAAGCTTTAGATTAAATGAAATCAGCATCTGGATCATGTTCTCTATTACACATATGGGAACAGAATTTCCTGTTCTCAGAAAATTCTTGAGCATTGGGACCATTTTTGCATCCCAGCCCTGATGGTATCTGTGTTCCGCCCCGCTGTGCGATCATTCTGGAGGTGGCCAATTAACAGGCTGCTTCCGTGTTTGTCATCCAGTCAAAGATGGTGGATGGGTTTCTGAGGCAGGGAGACCAATAGGACAGATGGCAGGTCTACTGGAAGAGATGGGTGCTGCTGAAGAACATAGGGGGTGCAAGGGCCCATAAGAGGTGCCCTCAAAAGTCTGCATGAAATGTTTACAAAACGGAAGCCCCACATTTCATGTGGCCATCAGGGTGGAGGGGAAACATCTCCTGAGGCTGGGTCTGTGGCCTTTTATGGCTGAGGCTGTAGCCTGTTTATTTTTGTGGCCCAGGTGGCTCTCCCATTTGCTGGTGGGATGCAATTTGTTGCCAGCCTCCCAACTCTGTCAGATGGGCAGCTAGTGATGATCTGACTCTGCTTCTGACATGATTAGTTGGAGGCAGGAAAGTCAGGGGAGCTGACATGATGTGACATTTTGACATTTTGATTCTGGTCCTGCCTCCAAACCCATATCCATTGGGCCTGCAAGATTCCACTCATAGCATCTGAAAATTGGACTGAATAATTAGTGGGTCAGTTATAGCAAAGACAGCACACTCCTATAAGTCCTCTAGGTTTGCCCAGTGCTTTTATTTCTTCTGGCTGAGTTTTTAAGCAGTACTAAATCCAAGTTTCCCATCAATTCAGAATTTTGGCCTGGAAATTGGTTGCTGCTGTACCAAGTTTACAGATGTCAAAAGGATGCCTAAGTATTCAATATGGTGAGAGGTTGCATGTGCCCATACTGCACCAGAAGTGCAGCACGCACCATATTAGATATGGCTTCGCTGTTGGCATGCAGGTCCTGTGCTGGATGTATTCAAAAATATTGAAGTAAGAGTCTTACAATTATTGTGGCACTAACAGGTAGCGAGGATTTTCCAGCAACACTATTAATGGAGTCATTCACTAATTTTGGTTTCTCTTTCTAGGCTGCTAGTTAACTCTAGACATTTTTAGATCTATAGTTTCACTTCTAATATTAATTTCTATCTTCTCAGAAGAGGTTTTTGTTGATGTTTCATTGCTTTTGTCCATTTTCAATACAATTTTATTGCTGTCATGAGTGGCCTTTGAGACTGGAGAATGAAGGTTAGCAGCCAAGAAGACAGGAGAGAGCAGAAGCGATTTGGAGGAGAGAGGGGGAACAGGCATTGCACAGAAGCTGTATCCACAGTGGAGTACTTCACTGACTTGAAATTCACTGAGGAACAATGGTGCCTCTTCAAAAAGGGTGCTATCACTGAGCTATGACACCTAATGCAGCCACAGTTAGAGCCTCAAACCATGGCATGGGTAACACTGCCTGTGGCTGTCAAGTTCATCAGGGCCCTTAAGCTTTAAGCAAACAGGCTGCAGTAGATGGCAGCAGAAACATTTCACAGCACACTGTGCGCAGATGTATCATGGTGGTAAATGTTTCGTCTTGAGTTTGGGGTCTAGATGAGGCTTTCTTTAGGCTGAGAGGTGACTTGATTGAGGTGTACAAAATTATGAGGGGAATAGATAGAGTGGACAGGATAAAATTGTTTCCCTTGATGGAGAATTCTAGAACCAGGGGACATAGATTCAAGATAAGTGACAGAAGTACCTGGATCTGCACCTGAAGTGCTGTAAGCTGCAGGGCTATGGGCCGGGTGCAGGAAGGTGGGATTAGAAAGGGTACCTGGGTGTCTTCGGGCTAGCATGGACAAGATGGGCTAACTGGCCTCTTTCTGTGCTGTAACTTTTCTATGGTTCTATGGTTTGCCTGATGCCCTAAAAAAGCTACCATAGGCTGTTATTTATAAAAATCATTCTTGTTTACTTACAGATCTATGTACATCTCAGTACTCTGTACGAGGTTGTACTTCTGCTCCTACTTCCCACTAGTTCTCAGTTACTGAGTGCAGTAATTATGGTTTGATTTAGTGTGTAATGTAGCTTTAAGAATAATGCTTGTTAAGGGGAGATCACGTAGTAACCCATAGGAGAGTAGCGCGGACTATCTCAGCAGTCAGTGTAGAGATAGAGCTGGAGTTGAAAGCACATGCGTAGTTGCTGCTGAGTATATTGTAAATAAACTTAATTTTTCCATCCAAGCAAGGGCTGCAGGTCAACTCTATCAATGGTTGCAACTCAGCCACCCTCACAACAAACTGGCGATGAGAATAAAACAGGATTGAACAGAAGAAATCAAGTTAAAAAGAAATTGGCACTGTACCTCACCCAGTGATTGTCAGTAGCAAGCTCTGTCATGATTGAAGAAGTAATCCCCTCTTAAAATGCTGCAATTTGGGAGAATTGATCCTTTTCAACCAGCCACAGATGATTGGTCTCATTACGCAGAATGCCTCACGTTCTTTTTTTCAAGTGAACGAGATTGCATGGGAAGAGAAGAGGTGAGCAATCCTCTTAAGTACTTGTAGGAGCAAAGCCTACAGTCTGATTCGTAGTTTGACAGCTCCCAGGGTCCCAGACTCAAAGAATGTCGATGAATTGGTGGACCTCGTGAAGGGTCCTTTTCAATCAAAGCCCTCAGTCACAATATGGAGGTTCAGGTTTAATTCATGAAATACAGCCCAGGATGAGACAATTGCATGCTACATGGCAAATTTGAAGCAGCTAATGAAACATTGTGAGTTCGGTACAACTCTAAACAACACGATCAGAGATCGTTTAGTATGTGGTGTGAATGAGTACTCCATTCAGAAAACATTATTATCTGGAGTGAATTTGGGTTTTAATAAGGTGTTAGAGATAGCGCTGGCCATGGAAGACACAGTAAGAGTTTCAAAAGCATGCAGGGTGCGCAAAATGGAGCTGTCCTCCACATTGGACAGGAAACCCCAACCGAAAAGGGAGTGAGAAAGAGAAACTTTGCCGAGAAGTGGGAAACTACCCCCACTAGCTGAAGAATAAAGGAAAATAACTTAGCAGTGAAATGGAAGAATAATTTTAATAGAGGTGGAAACAGGCAGTCTTTTAGCGATTGGCAGTTTAAAAAGAATGAATGCTACTATTGACACGGAAATGGACATATAATGAGGCAGTGCAAGGAAAGATTCAAGCAGACTTGTAAACAAAAGAAGAAGCCCAATGAAATCTACAATGTAGAAGAGCCTGAAACAACAAATTCAGACATTTACTTGTTGTTTAATCTGAAAGTTGGAAAGACAGAAAAAATATTTGCCACAATGAAAGTAAATGGCAAACATGTTGGAATGGAAGTGGACATGAGAGCTTCCACTACAGTAATTGGGGAACATACCTTCAGATACTTGAATCATGGTGAACATCAATTAAGTTTAGAAGAAACAACTGCCAAACTCAAAACATATATGGGTGAAGCCATTCAAGTAAAAGGCATAAGCAGAGTAACTGCCCATGATGGAAGCCAGTCGGCAAAGCTACCCTTGATGGTGTTAGCAGGTCAAGGGCCAAGCCTCCTACATTCGTTGAAGGAGATTAAGTTGGAATGGGCTGAAATTTTCAAGTTGAGAGAAAGCGGGCTACCAGAGCTACTTGGAAAGTACACCATCATCTTCAAGGGCAAACTTGGGAAAATCCAACGGCTGCAGGCAAAGATTCATGTGGATCCAGAAGCAACCCCTTGGTTCATGAAGGCGAGACTGGTGGCATACGGACTGTGAGAAAAAGTCAACACTGAACTGAACAGACCAGAGAAACTGGGCATTATACAATCTGTGCTGTTCTCAGAATGGGCAGCACTCATAGTCTCCGTCCTTAAACCTGACCAAAGCGTCCGAATTTGTGGAGACTACAAACTGACGGTTAATAAAGTAGCTAAGCTAAAGAGGCACCCCATTCCCAAAATCAGAGACCTGTATGCCAAGCTGGCAGGAGGGACAACATACACAAAGCTTGACATAAGATCATAAGAACATAAGAACTAGGAGCAGAAGTAGGCAATTCAGCCCCTCAAGCCTGCCCTGCCATTTAATGCGATCATGGTTGATCTAATTTCGGCCTCAATTCCAATTTCCCGCCCTCTCTCCATGATCTTGCAACGCATTACTAATTAAAAATCTGTCTATCTCCTCCTGAAATTTATTCCATGTCCTGGCATCCACTGCACTCTGAGGTAGTGAATTCCACAGATTCACTACCCTTTGAGAAAAGTAATTCCTCCTCATCTCTGATTTAATATCTACCACCCCTTAGAATAAAGCCTCTCATTCTAGAAGGCACCACAGGAGGAAACATCTGCTCCATGTCTACTTTGTCTATCCCCTTTAGCATCTTATATACCTCAATTAGTTCTCCTCTCATCCTTCTAAACTCTAGCGAATATAGGCCTAAACTGCTCAACCTCTCCTCATAAGACAAGCCCTGCATCTCTAGAATGAATCTAGTGAACCTCCTCTGAACCACCTCCAATGCAACTACACCCTTCCTCAAGTAAGGGGACCAAAACTGTGCATAGTACTCCAGCTGCGATCTCACCAATGCCTTGTACAGTTGCAACAACACTTCCCTATTTTTATACTCTATTCCTTTAGCAATAAATACCAAAATTCCATTTGCCTTCCTTATTACCTGCTGTACCTGCATACTAGCTTTCAGCGATTCATTCACGAGGACACCCAGATCCCTCTGCACTGAAGCATTCTGAAGTTTCTCTCCATTTAAATAATAGGTTGCCTTTTTATTCTTCTGACCAAAATGGATAACCTCACACTTATCCACGTTAAACTCCATCTGCCAAGTTTTGGCCCACTCACTTAACCTGTCCATATCCATTTGTAAATTTCTTATTTCTTCATTGCAATTTGCTTTCCCACCTATTTTGGTGTCATCTGCAAATTTAGCTATAATACCTTCTATCCCTGAATCCAAGTCATTAATATAGATTGTAAATAGTCGGGGCCCAAGGACCGAACCCTGTGGCACCCAGAAAAAGACCCATTTATCCCAAGTCTCTGCTTTCTGTTGGTTAGCCAATCCTCTATCCAAGCTAATATATTACCCCTAACTTTATGTGATCTTATCTTGTGTATTAATCTTTTGTGCGGCACCTTATCAAAGGCCTTCTGGAAGTCCAGATATACTACATCTACAGGATCCCCATTATCCACTTTGCTTGTCACATCTTCAAAGAACTCTAGCAAATTAGTCAAACATGATTTACTCTTCATAAAACCATGCTGACTCTGATGGATTGCATTTTGACTTTCCAAATGCCCCATTACTACTTCCTTAATAATGGATTCCAACAATTTCCTAATGACAGACGTTAAACTAACTGGTCTATAGTTTCCTACTTTCTGCCTCTCCCTGCTTTTTGAATAAGGGCATTATATTAGCATTTTTCCAATCCACTGGAACCTTTCCAGACTCCAGGGAATTTTGGAATATTATAGCGAATGCTTCTACTATCTCCGCTGCCACTCTCTTTAAGACCCTAGGATGTAGGTCATCAGATCCTGGAGACATGTCACCCTTTAATCCCAATAGTTTGCTCAGTACTTTTTCTCTAGTGATGGTGTTTGTTCTGAGTTCCTCCTTCTCTATACACTCTGCACTACCTGTTACTATTGGGGTGGTACTAGTGTCCTCCACCATGAAAACTGAGGCAAAATATTAATTAAGCATCTCTACTATTTCTGTGTTCCCCACTATTAACTCCCCAGTCTCATCCTCCAAGGGACCAACATTCACTTTAGCTACTCTCTTTCCTTTTTTATACTTGTAGAAGCTTTTGCTATCAGTTTTTACATTTTGCGTTAGTTTTCTTTCATAATTTACCTTTGTTCATTTTATTATTTTTTTAATAACCCTTTGTTGATCTTTAAAAGTTTCCCACTCTTCCAGCCTGCCACTGACCTTTGCAATTTGGTATGCCTTAGTTTTTGCCTTTACGTTATCTTTAACTTCCTTGCTTAGCCATGGATGCTTTTTCCCCCTCTTACCTTCTTTCATCCTCTTTGGAATATATTTTACTTGGAAAGAATTGAATACTTCCTTAAATATTTGCCACTGCTCATCAACTGTCCTACCTTATAGTCTTCCTGCCCAGTCCACTAGGGCCAAATCGGCCCTCATGCCTATGTAGTTACCTTTGTTTAATTCCAGAACACTAACGTGGGACTCAAGTTTCTCGCTCTCAAACTGAACTTGAAATTCTAGCATGCTATGATCACTCTTCCCTAGAGGATCTTTTACTGTGAGGTAATTAATTAATCCCATCTCATTACACAAAACCAAATCCAGAATAATCTGCTCCCTGGTTGGTTCCACAACATATTGCTCCAAGAAATAAATCTCTAATATACTCTATGAACTCTCCCTCGAGGCTACCCTTGCCAATTTGTTTAGTCCAGTCTACATGCATATTAAAATCACCCATGATTATTGCCGTGCCTTTCTTACATGCTCCTAGTATTCCCTGGTTTATACTGTGCCCTACTATTGAACTACTGTTCGAGGATCTATAGATTACTCCCACCAGGGACTTCTTTCCCTTGCTATTTCTTATTTCTACCCAGGCTGACTCTACGTCTTGCTCTCCAGTGCCTATATCATTCCTCACTATAGCACTAATCTCTCCCTTTAGAAACAAAGCTACACCACCTCCTTTTCTTTCCTGCCTATCTTCCAAAACACTGAGTACCCTGTTCTCCCTGCAACCACATCTCAGAAATCGCCACCAAATCATACCTATTTATTTCTATTTGTGCTGTTAACTCATTAGTTTTATTCTGAATGCTACATACATTCAGATACAAAGCCTTTAAGTTTGCCCTATTGTCAATTTTCCCTACGCTTATATGATTCTTTGGTGCAATTTGGCGTTCACACACTCTGTCCCTTCTTTTCACTTTTTGTTAGCATTCGGCCTCATCACTAACCTGCACTCTTACCCTCTCCTTAAACTTTGATTTTTTTCTCTTTCCATGTAACTGAACCCTCCCCCCTACTATTTAGTTTAAAGCCCTATCTACAACCCTAGTTATGTGATTCACCACGACACTGGTCCCAGCATGATTCAAGTGAAACCTGTCCGAACAGAATAGCTTCCTCTTTCCCCAGTACCTGTGCCAATGTCCCATGAATTTGAACCCATTTCTCCCACACTAATCTTTGAGCCACGCATTTACCTCTTTAATCTTATTGGCCCTGTGGCTCAGGCAGTAATCTGAAGATGATTACCTTTTTGGTTCTGCTTTTTAATTTAGCCCCTAGCTGCTTGTATTCACTCATCAGAACCTCCTTCCTTCTTCTACCTATATCGTTGGTACCTACGTGAACCACGAAAACTGGATCCTTCCTCTCCAACTCCAAATTCCTCTGCAGCCCAGATGAGATATCCTTAACCCTGGCACCAGGTAGGCAACACAGGCTTCGGGACACTTGATCCTGGCTACAGAGAACAGTATCTATTTCCTTAACTATACTATCCCCGATTACAACTACATTTCTCTTTTCTCCCCACACTTGAATGGCTCCCTGTACCACGGTGCTATGGTCAGTTTGCTTATCCTCCCTACAGTCCCCGCTCTCATCCACACAGGGAGCAAGAATCTCGAACCTGTTGGATAAGGGCAAGGGCTGAGGCTCCTGCAGTGCTACTTCCTGGCTCCCTCTACCTGCCTTAGTCATAGTCACACCCTCCTGTCCTTGACCACTGGCTGAATTTAAGGTAGTTATTCTAAGGCCTGTGGCTGTCTCCTGAAATACAGTGTCCAGATAACTCTCCCCCTCCCTGATGTATCGCAGTGTCCAAAGCTCAGACTCCAGCTCATCAACTCTGAGCCGGAGTTCCTCAAGCAACCAACATTTGCTATAGATGTGGTCACTAGGAGCCACAATGGGGTCCACCAGCTCCCACATTATGCAGCTACAACACATCGCCTAGCCCTGCATCTCTATTTTATTTAATTAGTTTTTCAATTTGTTTTTAAATTTCCTACGGGTCTTTAGTTTATCAATCTGTAAAATATTTCTCCTATTTACCTTTAATCTGAAAGCAAGTTAGAATAGAGATTCAAAATACACTTTTTAAAATCAATTGGAACTCACTCTGTTGAGTTGAAGCTGAAATGTTAGGTCTCCGATCCTGGGCCCCAGGATTAAAGTCACCTTTAATCTGAAATCAATTTAGAATAGGTAGTTCAAACTAGCAGGTACTTACCAACCAATGAACTTACGGTTTTCCTGTGATGTCACTCTTTGTTTTTTTTTCACTCAGCGACAGTGACTGCAGAGGACACTCTTCCCAGGCCGCTTCACGGCGACGGTGGCTGCAGGGGATGCTCTTCCCACACTGCTTCCCAGCGACGGTGACTTCAGGGACACTCTTCCCAGGCCGCTTCCTGGTGACAGTGACTGCAGGGGACACTCTTCCCAGACTCACATGAATCACGATTATCAACAACTAGAGTTTGATAATGCGTCCCCAGAATTTGTCACAATTAATACCCACAAAGGGTTGTACCAATATAAATGATTGCCTTTTGGTGTCTCCTCAGCTTGTGCCATCTTTCAGAGAAAATGGAAAGCTTACCGCAGGGACTGCCCCAGTTTATGGTCTATTTAGACAATGTATTGGCAACAGAATTCACTGTAACAGAGTATTTGGCAAGTTTAGAAAAAGTCTTAAAATATCTCTTGCAAGCTGGAGTGTGCCTAAAAAAGGAAAAGTACATATTCCAAGTGAGGGAGGTTATCTGTTTGGGTCACCTGGTAGGCTCACAAGGCCTCCACATGATTGAGGAGGAAGTAAAAGCCATAAGAAAGGCATCTGTGCCAAAGAATACCTCAGAGCTCAAGTCATTCTGAGGAACAATCAACTACTATGGACAGTTCTTACCCAGTTTGTCTACAGTTGCACTTTCCTGCATTTCCCTGCGTTTCCTACTCAAAAAAACACCAATGTTGGTCTTGGGAGGCACCCGAGAAAGAAGCTTTCATAAAGGTGAAATGATTGTTGCACTCACGCAATCTATTAGTGCACTACAACCAGACAAAAGATTTGGTGCTGACATGTGAAGCATCTCCCTATGGAATGGGAGCAGTGCTCTCTCATTGGTTGGACAACGGTACAGAACGGCCAATAGGTTACGTATCAGGAACACTCACCACAGTGGAAAAGGAGTACTCACAGATAGAGAAAAAAGGCCTGTCCATCATCTTTGGTGTCAAGATATTTCACCAGTATGTACACAACTGCCATTTTACAATCGTTTCAGGCCACAATCCATTGCTACGATTGTTAAGTGAGGACAAGGCTATACCACTCATAGCCTCAGCAAGAATACAATGATGGGCTAGGACGGCATCTTATTGCGGGGAGCATGAGTGATAGCACCTCTAAAGGAAAGGGAGTCACTTTTAATTGAACTACACAGTGCTCATCCAGGAGTTTCCCAGCATGCGGCTCTCTATGGTGGCCTGGGATGGATGGTGAAATAGAGGGTTTGGTAAAGCAGTGTGTGCAATATCAGCAACTGCAAAAATTGCTAGTGACAACTCCATTACACCCATGGGAGTGGCCAGGTAGACCCTGGGTGCATTTACATATTGACTACACTGGACCTTTCTTGGGAACAATGCTTCTGCTCATTGTCAATGCCCATTCAAAATGGTTGGACATATATGGGGTGAAGTCACCAAAGTCAGCTGCTATGATTGAGAAGTTTTGCCATTCACGGACTACCAGAAGTAATCATTTCTGATAATGTCACAGCAGTTATGAGTGCTGAGATTCAATGGTTTATCAGCCTCAATGGTATCACTCATGATAAACAGCATCGTACAACCCTTCCTCAAACAAACTGGCCAAAAGGGCAGTTCAAGGTAGGCACGAAAAGGCTAACTGGCAATTCCTTGGCAACCAAGCTAGCATGCTTTCATTATCATTGCAGGACTACCTCTCACACAACAACAGGTGTTACACCTGTGGAGTTATTGTTGAAATGCCGTCTCAGAACGAGACTGAGCTGCTTAATGCCAAATTTAGAGGGGAAGGTGGAAAGGAACCGGAGGAGCCAGAAAACTAGACACGGCTGGCATAGTCATGAGAGGAAATTTACTGTGGGAGAGACCGTATACATGGAGAACTTCAGAAAAGGACCAAAGTGGTTACTGGGTTAACTAAGTGCCATGACTGGACCTCTATCTTACCACATGGAGGCAGAAGGGCGGATCATCCACAAACATGTGGACCATTTAAGGAAGAGAGAGGCAAATCACCAAGATTTGGTTCCACCAGTGACCATGACCGGGTCTGTGTTTCCTGTTGAGGATACTCAAGACAGGACAGATGTGTCTGATGTGCCTGTAGGAGTTGAGGATACAGAACTGCAAGTGCCCACCTAAGCACCTGATGTTCAGGCAAATCCGGGAAAGGAGGTTCCTGACGGAGAGTCTGAAGTTGTGGAGCTGCGACGTTCCACACATATCAGGAAATCACCTGAAAGACTGAACTTGTAAATTCCTTGCCCAGTGTAAATATTATGTTGTCTTGAATAATTTGTACTTATAAATATAATATGTATAGCCAGGTTAAAGGGTGAAGAATGTAGTAATTGTGGTTTTATTTAGTGTGTAATGTACCTTTAAGAATAATACTTGTTAAGGAAGATCACATGATCTATAGTAACCAATAGGAGAGTAGAGAGGGTTACCCCAGTAGACAGTGTAGAGATAGAGTTGGAGTACTCAGCAGCAGCTATATGTTGCTGCTGAGTACATTGTAAATAAACTTAATGTTTCCATCCAAGAAGTGTCTGTTGATCAGCTCTATCAACAATAGTAGCAATTCAGCCACCCTTACAACACTTAGTCATGTGACATTGCATCAGAGTTACATCACAAAATACATCAATATCAGGTGCTCCTGATGTTAACCCTTTACTGCACAGTAGCCAAGGCTCTCTACACTGGTGAGGAATGTACCTACATCTCTTTACCCAGGGGACGAACACAACAGGACAAGGGACCACCAGGCAGGTTGCCCCAAGGAGCACGATGTTATAGAAGCACCCATTCAACTTGCGTGCTCCCTAGCACTAGCCTGATATCTTTCTGTATAGAAAGGGATTCCATTCCCTCAGCATCCTGCTTGTTTGCACCCAGAGGCAGTGCATCATGCAGGTCTGTGCCCAGTTTTCTGGTAGCAGACTTGAAACAAAGAATAAAGAGTTGTTACAGTTTAGCAATGCTGCACTAAGACAAGCTATGAATTGGCTACATTAAAAGTGGCAGTGCTATGCCTCACCAAATGTTTTGTAATTTTAAAATTCTACATGAAAATCATTCACAAACATAATTATTTAGCTTGTGACGATCTTTGTGGTAGACAGAAATTCTAAGTCATTGATCCAAACATATCATTTTGCTAAAAAAACATTACCTGTCTTTTCTTGAAAATCAAACCCAGATAAGATATTGATTTGGATAACCTTGAGAAGCAAAAAGAAAAGCTGTTGTAAGTACAAAGTATGTGAAACTGTATATCAGGCTGATGTATCGAACTGCCGCGCGGACATCCGTGCTTTTCTTGATTTGTAAGTCAACTCAGTAACCTCATTTCTACATGAGTTAGGGAGTGAATCTTGCCATCAGCGTTCTTTTTAAAATCAAGTAGTTAAGAATTATTGTTAATTTTAATGCTTTTCTATTTTTGTTTTTTAAAAGTATTTTTCTTTGGCAAATATTAAAGAATTTATTCCATGAACTGGTTTAGAAGAAATACAAAGCCTAAGGACACAGGGAGAACTGGACTAAACACACAGAACTGACACATCCTGAGTAATTAAAATATAAAAATCAGTTCAGCAACATCATATAATTGAGTTCAGTATCTGCTAATCCAGCCAACATACATGTGCATTTGTTGAAACCAGAAATGGTAAGCAGAAAAGCACAAAGAGGTAAATGTTACTTGTACGTCTGTAATAATTATAGTTTTGGAAAATGTTGAACTATAGCTTTAAGAATAATCCTGTGCTGTAAGATCACATGATCTGTGTAAGCCAATGTGTTTGCAGCATGGGGAGCCTTGATAGAGGAGAGTACTTCTTAGTTATGGAGTTTGATGAACGTACGTAGATGCTATTGCTGTCTTGTAAGTAAAGCCAAATGTTTTCACTAAGAAAAGTTGTCTGAATTTCAACCCTATAACAAATTGGTGCCAAGGATAAATCAGAATCGGTGCTTGTGATTGCCCAGTGATTGTGAGTCTTTAAGTTCATTAAAAATAACAGGAGATATCCTCATCTGAAATGCCACAGCTTGGCAGAATAGATTCCTTTGAGCCAGCCACTGACAATTGGTCTCAGTATATAGAATATCTTGCGTCTCCTTTCAAGCAAATGCAATCACAGGGGAGGAAAAGAGGCGAGCGATCCTCCTGAGTACTTGTGGAAGCAAACTCTACAGTTTGATTTGAAGCTTGACGGCCCCCAGAGCCCTAGATTCAAAGACTTTCAGTGAATTAGTAGACCTCATTAAGAGACATTTTCGACCCAAGCCCTCAATCACAATGCAGAAGTTCAGGTTCAATTCAAGTGGAGCCCCGGGTGAGACAATTGCTACCTATGTGGCGAAGTTAAAACAACTAACGGAATATTGTGATTTCAGTGAAACCCTGAATGACATGCTCAGAGATCATTTGGTATGTGGCATGCAGGCAGGAGGATGCTATTCAGTGAAGATTGCTGGCTGAAGTGAATCTTGATTTTAAGAAAGCATTAGAAATAGCGCTGGTGATGGAAAGCGCTGTAAGGGGTTCACAAGCAATTCAAGGGGTGCAAACTGGCACCGTGCTCCAAATCGAGTGGGAACAGTCAGCCGAAAGTGGCGCGAAAAGCCAAGACTCCACGCGAAGCAGGAAACAGCCCCGCTAACCAAAAAATAAGAGGAAAAAGCTTAGCAACGAAATCGAAAAATAACTTTCAGCGACGTGGAAACAATCATTCTTCTAGCGATCAGCAATATAAAAATATACAATGTTATTTTTGTCACAGAAGTGGGCACAATGGGACAGTGCAAAGCGAGATTTAAACAGGCTTCCAAACAACAAACGAAGCCCAATGAAGTCTATAGAAGAGCCTGAAACAACAAATTTAGACATTCATTCATTATTCAGCATGAAAGTTGGGAAGGCAGAGCCAATGTCTGTTACAGTGCAAATGAATGATAAACCATTCAAAATGGAAGTAGACATGAGAGTCTTCACCACTGTAATAGGAAAACATACTTTCAGATATTTAAATAAAGGTGATCAACAATTAAATTTGGAACAAACATATTCCATGTTAAAAACACACACAGGCAAAGAAATCCAGGTGAAAGGTATCACCAGAGTAACAGTTCATCGTAAAAACTAAATGGCACAGCTACCAGGAGATTAAATTAAACTGGTCTGAAATCTTCCATTTGAGAGCAGGTGGACTACCAGAGCTGCTAAAAAAAATGACACCGTCTTCAAAGATGAAATGGGAAAAATCCAAGGTCTACAGATCAAGATTTACGTGGCTCCAGAAGCAACCCCTCACTTCTTGAAAGCAAGACCGGTGCCATAGGCCCTGAGAGAAAGTTGATGCTGAGCTGAACCAGCTAGGGAAGTTGGGTGTCATAAAAACGGTTTAGTTTACATAGCAGGAATCACCCTGTCCTTAAATCCGACCAGACCGTCAGGATCTGTGGGGACTATATGGTCAACAGAGCAGCCAAACTGGACAGGTACCCTATTCCCAAAATTGAAGACCTATATGCCAGCTAGCAGGAGGGACAACATATACAAATCTTTTGGAGCTGCTTAACACCTCCCAGGAATTCGTTACCATCAATACTGACAAAGGGTTAAACCAATATACACACCTGCCATTCGGTGTTTCCTCAGCCTGTGTCATTTGCC
Organism: Carcharodon carcharias; assembly: GCF_017639515.1. Classification (NCBI taxonomy): domain Eukaryota; kingdom Metazoa; phylum Chordata; class Chondrichthyes; order Lamniformes; family Lamnidae; genus Carcharodon; species Carcharodon carcharias. The sequence goes on along the minus strand of NC_054469.1, from coordinate 78,842,424 downwards.
AGAGAATGATGGAGAGCTTGCTGCAGGGACTACCCCACGTTGTGGTCTACCTGGAAGATGTACTGATAACTGGATTCATGGAAAAGGAACACTTGGCTAACCTAGAGGAAGTCTTGAAGCAATTTTCATGGGATATGGGCTACGCTGGCTGGGCCAGCATTTATTGCCCATCCCTAGTTGCCCTTGAGAAGGTGGTAGTGAGCCGCCTTTTTGAACTGCTGCAGTCCATGTGGTGTAGGTACACCGTAGTGCAGTTAGGAAGGGAGTTCCAGGATTTTGACCCAGTGACAATGAAGGAACGGTGATAAATTTCCAAGTCAGGATGGTGAGTTACTTGTAGGGGAATCTCCAGGTGGTGGTGTTCCCATCTATCTGCTGCCCATGTCCTTCTAGATGATAGCAGTCATGAGATTAGAAGGTGCTGTTGAAGGAACCTTGGTGAATTCCTGCAGTGCATCTTGTAGATGGTACACAGTGCTGCTACTGTGTGTCGGTGGTGGAGGGAGTGAATGTTTGTGGATGTGGTGCCAATCAAGTGGGCTGCTTTGTCACTGCTAAGAAAAAAATAGCATTGGGTTTGGGAAGCAACCCAAAAAGAAGCCTTCATGAAAATAAAACAGCTTTTACATTCCTTAAATTTTGTTAGTGCATTATGGCAAGAGGAAAGAATTGGTGCTAACCTGCGATGCATCCCCCTACCGAGTGGGAATGGTACTATCTCATAAAATGGATGATGGCACAGAGAGGCCAATAGGCTATGTATTCAGGACACTTACCACAACTGAAAAAGGATATTCTCAGATCGAAAAGGAAGATCTGTTGATTATTTTTGGTGTAAAAAAATTCCGCCAATACGTGCACCGGCGACATTTCACGATAGTATCATACCACACACCACTTCTGGGTCTGTTTAGTGAGGAAAAGGCTCTACCTCCCATAGCCTTCACAAGAATACAAAGATGGGCCCTAGTTTTGGCAGCTTATGAATATACTTTTGTACATAGGCCAGGGATTCATATAGAAAATGCTGATGCCCTGAGTCGCCTGCCTTTGCAAGAGAATGTTGAACATGTTCCAGCTCCACAGGAACTTGTGTTAGTGATGATTTTTCTAGATTCCTCGCCTGTCTATGCCAGACAGATGAGAAGCTGATGAATCATGATCCAGTGAATTGAAACCATTCTTCAACTGAAGACACGAGATGAGCAGTCAAGATGGTATACTTTTGTGGGGTGCATGGATAGCAGTTCCTCCACAGGGGAGGGAACTACTTTTAGTAGAGCTACACAATGCCCATCCAGGAAACTCCCGAATGAAGACTATAGCATGCAGTTATCTTTGGTGGCTGGGGATGGACGGCGATATTGAAAAGGTGATAAAACACTGTGTGCAAAGTCAGCAGCTGCAAAAGTTGCTGGTGGTAGCCTCATTACACCCATGGGAGTGGCCTGGTAGACCCTGGGTGCGATTGTACATTGACTATGTTAGTCTTTCCTTGGAAACATGTTTCTACTGATTATAGATGCTCATTCCAAGTGGTTGGATATTTATGAGGTAAAATTGCCAACGTCAGGTGCCACTATAAAAACACTACACCAGAGCTTCATATCCATGGATTGCCGGAGGTAGTTGTCTCGGATAATGGCACTGCATTTATGATTGCTGAGTTCCAGCAATTTATCAGCCTCAGTGGCATCAACCACGTGAAGACTGCACTGTACCATCCGTTATCAGTCGGACTGGCAGAAAGGGCAGGACAAACTTTTAAGGCGGGAATGAAAACTGAAGACTCACTGGAGACCAAACTTGCTTGTCTTCTATTCCACTTCAGAACAACCCCACCCCCACCCCACTATGACAGGAGCAAAGCCGGCAGAGTTGCTGATGAGGTGCCACCTTCAGACAAGACTGAGCCTGATACTTCCCAATTTGAAGGGGAAGGTGGAGAAAAATCAAGGGAACCAAAAAGTGATTTATGATTTGCATAGTCGTGAGTGACAATCTACTGTTGGAGAAGCAGCATATGTAAGGAATTTTGGTGGAGGACCGAAGTGGTTACCTGGTAAATTAAGGTCAATGACCGGATCGTTGTCATACCACGTGGAAGTGGAGGGCCAGATCACCGTAAGCATATGAATCATTTAAGAAAAAGAGAGATACCACAACAAGATATTGTTCCGCCTGTAACCACGATGGAACCTGTTGAAGATGCTCAACCAAGGACAGACATGTTGTTTGATGTCTCTGTCAGAGTGGAAGGCATTGTGCCTGATGAGGTACCTGATGTTAATGCGGTTCCAGAGAATATGGTTCCTATGGAAGGATCTAAAGTCGTGGAGCTGCGACATTCCGCACGGATCAGGAAACCACCTGAAAAACTGAACATGTAATTTCATGACCTTTGTAAATGTTGTAATGCCATGTAAATACAAAATGTACAGAAAAGTTAAAGGGGGAGGAATGTAGTAATTATAGCTTAGGAAAATTTTGGACTGTAGCTTTAAGAATAATCCTGTGCTGTGAGATCACATGATCTGTGTAAGCCAATGTGTTAGCAGCATAGGGAACCTCTACAGAGGACAGTACTTCTTAGTTATGGAGTTTGATGAACGTGTGTAGTTGTTGCTGCTGTCTGTTAAATAAAGTCAAATGTTTCTACTAAGAAAAGTTGTCTGAAGATCAACTCCATAGTAACATCCTTGGGTATCCACCATGTCTCAGCAGATAAATGTAGATCCAGGTGTCCCGGTGTATCATAAAGCCACAACAAAAACAGAAAATGCTGGAAAAACAGACTTACTGTTTTGAGTCTATATGACTCTCATACAGACTCGAAAAGTTAACTCTATTTTTCTCTCCACAGATGCTGTTAGACCTGCTGAGTTTTTCCAGAATTTTCTGTTTTTGTTTCAGATTTCCGGCATCCGCAGTATTTTGCTTTCAGCTTGTATCATAAAGCCACTGCATACCGATCCATTTCAGAAATCTGGATCTGTCCTGAGTTAAGCAATCTCAGCTTAGCATGACATCAGGGTGGTCCCAAGGGCTTCAACTTCCTTGAAATTTGGCAAGGGGACATTCGCCTTCCTGATCATTATCCAGTAATCTCTACTTGAAGTGTATGGCCAATATATATGACTCATTTAGATTTAGTTGTGATTGGCACATTGATCAAATAGTCTATTGATAATCATTGTCAGAATCACAGAAAGATACTAGAAATACCATACATTGATATGTATACGAGAAAGCCTCATGATCTTCTGATAATTTTAGAATGTATGAGAAAAATATAGGAGCAAAATAGAGGAGCAACTGTGAACTATCCTAATCCTTTGTAACAGGTTGATGTTTGCAAAGTGTTAATGGTGAGATTATGCACTTAAGCAAAAAGATGAGTGAATAGATCTTCTTTGGAGTTCTTCCCATCTCCCATCATAATTTCAGTAAAAGATCAATTGGAGCCCTGCAGTAACATTATAAAATTGGCCACTTATGTAGAAATTCTACCCCAAGATAAACATAACAAGTTTTCATATTTTTTGTGTGGATCATTTTTATTTGTTGGATGTGTGATTCTTGTATGTTTTTTGTGATTTATTTCATTTTTTGAATAGGTATTAAAATGATTTGACAACGTAATAATCACTTGCTCCTAAAGTGATTTATTTGTATGAAGTGCTTCAACCCGAGGGGGTATCAGCTTAATATTGTCACCAAGAGAATGTGAAGAGACAAGGAGAAATTTCTTTATGCACAGAGTTGTTGGAGCCTGGAACACTTTGTCCCAGGGAGTGCTTGAGGCAAAGACCATTATACTTTTAAGGAAAAAGCAAATAAGCATTCAAAGTAGAGGAAAATACAAGTCTATGAGGAGAGAGTAAGGCAGTGGGGTTCAATTTGAATTGCTATAGCAAAGAACAAGCATAAACATAATGGGTGGAGTAACTTCTATCTGTGCTGTAATTTTTACAGTTTCAAGATGTTCTGGTGATGAGATTGGGGGACTGGGTGGGATTTTATGGAGGCATCAGGGAATCTCACCTGCCAGCTGGAGAGCCACCAAGTCAGTGCTGCCTCCTCCAGGACGGCTTCCCGGTATAAAGTGCTTCTTAGGTGCTTACGTGGGCAGAAGTGGGCCTTCCCCGGGGGCAAGGACTCCGGGGGTGGAAATTCTGCCCACCGTGAGCTGCTGACCTCTTTTGCTCAGCTGCACCACTGGGGAGGCAGTCACTGGGGAGGCAGTGGCTGCTGTTGGAATGACAGCCACTGGAGGCCCAGAATCGAGGAGGGACCCAGGCTACAAGTCATTAATGGCAGGAGGGGTTTTGTGGGGTGGGGGTCATGAGGAGAGGATTGTAGAGGGTTCGACAGCAAAGGAAGTGGAGTGGCTCTGAATGGCCCACACTTCCTGGTGTCAGGTCCCTCGATCAGGCACCGAGTGCCTCTGAACAAGGAGTCTCTGTCCACGGGAGAACACAAGCAGCCTGTACAGCTTTGCTTGTCGTGCTCCCCAAATGACAACAGGCTCACCCACAGCTGTGTTAATACTAGCGGTGGTGGGATGAGGCCCTTCAGTAGTCAATACTGGCCCTATATCTATAGTGGCCCTACTTAAAAACCTCAAACCATGGACCTTCCCAATTTGGACTTAGTTTTGGTGGAGGCAGGAAAGCAACAAGCTGCTCACAAGCCACCCTCACGCCTGATTAAATGCCCTCCTCACCCACTACGAACGAGGGCTTAAAATTCAACCCGACATGTACAAAATGCAGAATTTTTTTGCATCATATTTAACTCTTTACTATAGAGTGGTGGGTTGTTAGTATAGGCATCCTAAATTAAACATGTCTGGATGATATCACCTCAGTTCCTAATCAGTGTCAACCCACTGCGCAAAAGCTGTCAAGAATATTGTGCAAATTGTCAGTCATGGTCAGAAGGACCATAAAGCTGGTTGCTAAGTAAGTGGAAAAATTCACACTGGTGTAAAAGATGATAAGGTTGAAGTTAAAGTACACTGTTGGGGCCAAGTCGAGGAAGCTTTTTATATTTAAACCAGTTAACATCACAAAATGCTAAGGGTAAAATGGAAATTTAAAAACCAGTGAAATGAATTAGAAACCAATTGAACAGATGGATGTCGTATTTAGATTTCAGTGTGAGATGCATCAGAATGAGTCACAGTTTTAGGCCGAAGTGAATGTATTTCAGACTGACTGAGATATTGCAGGTCAGTATATTATATTTTCCAAATTTTGTACCTGCTTTAGGAGTGTATGCGGATGAAGCTGGTTTCCCAAAAGAGTAACTGAAAGCACTAAAGGCCTATTTTTATCCAGACTTTTGAGGTGCAGCAGGCATTTCTCACCAACATCCAACTCGACATGATTTTGGAGCAGGCCAGGAAATAAGCAATTATTACTTCCACCCAAAAGGACAAGAGCCAACTTACACTATGCAAACTGGGATCTTATAACGTATGTAGGGCCGCAACTTTGGCATTGAGTGTTGAGTGGCTGAACCCATAGCACTTAAAGGGACCACTACAGACTGCCCCAAATGTAAATGAAAGGTCCCTCAGGGCTACAGTTCCACGGTGATTGCCTTTCCCCTGTTTAAGATTCTTGATCCCAAATTGTTCATGAGGCCCGAACATGAAAATTAATCAGCTTCACATGGATCCAATGGAAATTTACTCCACCACCCCCACACACAATCTTACACATAAAAAAGAACATTTTTACTGTAACTGTTTGGAAAAACTTCCCCATTCCAAAAAAATAGCTGTTAGAAACGATGATTGGACTGTGACAGCAAACTGTTCGACATGGCCAAGGGTGATAACATTTTAGAAAATGGAATCAAGATCAGAAAGAGTGGCTTTCTAAGTTGTTTGCTTGTATACTTTATTGAAAAAATGTTAAACAATGGCAGGGGTGGGCTGTCAGGGGAGAATTTGTGCTCATCAAGGCAAAGTGACATTTGAGAGAAATGGTGCATTATCCAGAGTTACAATGATGAGTGATGACTCGACTGAGCAGATAGGTTTCATCAAGAAACAGTTAACTTTATTACAGAGAGGTTTACAGATGTTTTCACACTCAACCAAGACTCTCATCTGGAAGCTCCGCCCTCTGGATTGCCTGTACTAAAAGCTCATTGGTTGGAGCCCCGGCAGTACATCATGTGACCCCTGGTTGACAGAAGGGAGGGACTGTACCCTCAGTTACCGAAATAAGCATTTCAGGGCTATCAGAAAATCCATACTGTAGTCTCTTCTTTTAACTAGAACCTCCAAAGAATGCTCTCCACTGTTAGTCTCTTTTCTCCTGCATTTATTATAATTCCTGAGGCAAAATAGACAACTAATATGGAAATCTAGGCAATTTTTGTTGTGCAGTATGTGCCAGATGGACAGGATTGAGATTTGCCTTTTTGCTTTAGCTCCTTCTGTCTGGGTGGATCCTAACTCCTGGTTCCAGAGCTGTAAGGGCAGTGTATTATGCTAAAAACCACTGTGCTGAGCTGTCCTATTGGGGTTTTCATGCTTCTGTACGTAGCTATAAAAATGCATGGCATCCATATGTGTACATATGCAATTATCACTGCGGTTCACCTGAAATTGGGCCATAGAACACAGCAAAAAATGAAAATTCTGAGTACAGATTTACAATTGAGGGAAACGGAATATTCTTTTTGCAGCGATCAGCTGTACTTTATAAGGACTTATAGGCAACTGAAACTATAAATTAGGCCAAGGTGATGAATTGCAATGGGAATGGGTACAGGAATCAGAAACAACACAAAACAACTGTTTCATTGCTTTGCATGCCCCAGCATTATGAGTACTGCGAAGAGTTTAATAACTCCACTGTGTCAGAAACATCTCCAATAAAACCACCAAAATGATAAAATCCTGAATAATGCAATAATTGTAACCATCAAACACCTTAAAGAAGCACCTCAGTGTGAATTTTTGTTGTGATTTTTTAGATGGTATCAACAGAATTTCCAGTTGTATCCTCTCTCGTGGTCTGCCTAATTGAATAAAGCCCGGGAAAATATGTGGCAAGATCAGAGTAGCCATTAGCCCTGAATTCTGGCCAATGAGTGGTTTTAAAATGGTTAATGTGAGGATTTATTGACTAATTGTGAATGCCATTGTTGTCTGCACTGTGGGTATGTTGGAATAGGTATTATTGCCTGCAGCATACAACACAGATGTTCATCCCTTGTGCAAAGCTCTTACTGTCAACACATACCACTCTGAGGCTTCGATATTCATCTTAGTAAACAGCTTATTAGTAAACCAGTACTCCATTTGATTGGTGCAGCTAGACATTTGTCTGTCTGGATTTTTGATTTAATAAAGACGATGCTTTAAAAAAGAAATCAAAGTAGAAAATGCTATTTAACCACCCTCTTGGCTATCGCCTGCCTTTGGCTTGTGTCTTATCTCCACATATATATGCACTGACAACACTGCTTCCATCTATTTTCTATTACCAACAAAGAGAATCCTCAATTTGAATTCATCAGTAAACAATAAACATAATGAAATATGCGAGGATTTTTTTGTCGAAAATACAACCCACGTTTAGAAGTACATATGAGTAACTGTAATTACACGTGACACCAATTACTCTGTTACATTGTATTAAATTTTAATGGAAAATTCCACAAGAGAATTGATGCCTAATTGCATCTTAATTTGCATAATTTTGCATATTAATTACCTCTCAGTTGAATAATAAATTTCAGCACTTTTTTTAATTTATGCATAGACACAAAGGAAGTTAAAAATTTAGTAAATTCAGGAAAGAATCAGGACCATATGGAAGCATATTTTACTAATAAAGGTATTGTGCCATGGGTAGAACCACAGTGTTTATTTATATCTAAGGTACAAGTTTGCATATTAACAATAACTACGCCGCAATGAGGTGATTTTGCAGCCTGAATATTTCTAGCTTGCACCAAAAGAAGCAAGCACTTAACATGAGTACTTTGGTTTCAACGAGACGCTACAAAATTAGGGAAAGCTCATGATATTTTCCATTTAATTTCTGCAAAAAGTGATCAAGCTTCACTGAAGCATCATGCACTTCTACTGTGCATTGCTTACAAGTAATCTGGGCCACACCTTATTTCACCTCCATATGACGTAACAATTTATATTGATGCTACTCATGATAACAGCCTTGATTGTTTATTTAAGAGGTTGCTTTTCTGGACTCTTGTACTTCATAAAGAGCATCACCACCTGCAAGTTCCCCTGCAATTTACACACAACCCTGACTTGGAACTATATCACTGTTACTTCACTGTCACTGAGTCAAATCCTGAAACTCCCTCCCTAACAGCCCAGTGGTTGTACCTACACCACAGGCACCGCAGCGCTTCAAGAAGACAGCTCACCACCACCTTCTCAAGGGCAATTAGGAATGGGCAAGAAATGCTGGCTTAGTCTGTGACGTGACATCCCCTGAATGGATAACAAGGAATGTAGGGGCCCGCTCCAGCAATTGCATCTCAGAAAATTCTGAAAAGACATTGAACCCTACTTTCCAGCTCTCATCTCACTCAACTGTTTCATTATTGTGTTCCTAGTTGCTTTCCTTATCATCTCTCTCTCCCATTTCATAAGTGTCAATAGGGAGAATTTTCCGGTTGACGAGGGGAGGGCAGGGCCCGCTTGCCGATGTGTAAAGTGACGCGGGGTGACCTCGGGCGTGCATCCCCACGTCACCGCGCGTCATATTGATTTTCAGTTCGGCGGGCGCGCGGCCGAGTTGATTGCGCGCCCGCTGAACTTCAAAGGCCTATTGAGGCCTGTTAAAATCTAATTAAATCAATTAAATGAGCTGTCCGTCCAACCTTAAGGTTGGTGGGCAGGTGATGAGTCCAGTCAGCCTTCGCATTTTTCATGGAACCTCATCCACAAGCGGAATGAGAATTCATGAAGTGTTTATAAACTAAATAATATTTTTAATTAATGCTCCTTGACATGTCCCAGCTCATCTGACACTGTCACATGAGGGGACATGTCTTAAAATATTTTACATTCTTTATTTAAATGTTTGAACCTTAAGCAAATCTCCCTGAGGGACAGAGGTGCCTCAGGGTGATTTCTGCACTCTTTCCTGTGCAGGCCCAGGCTCAGGGAATCCTCACCTGCCTGCACCTCAGCACCCCCGAGCGAGTGTCATGCTGGGTGGGCCTTCATTGGCCTGCCCATATAAAATGGCGGTGCGCATCCGACCGGGGGTATCGATTGGGTTCACGCTCACTCCCGCCCACCCCCACACAACCCCCCGACGAGGGGAAAATTCAGCCCAATCTCTTTCTCTCCCCTACCCCATTTGCTCGTTTCACATTGCTCTCTTTATCAGGTTACCCCATCGTCTCATTGCTTCTGCTTGTTTCTCTGCACACAGAGTACCTCCACACTGCTCTCAACTCTTCTCGAGTCTTCTTCATCTTTCCTATTGCCAATACATATCTAATAACAATTATTTAAATTCTCCTTCAGACCCAATTGTATTATTTCAGTGCTGCCCTCCATCCTGTAGCCAGTATCAGCCTACAACAAATTAATTCCACAAACTATTCTGTTTAGACCAAAAAGAGGTCTTGTGTTAACTGATGTTGGAAGGAGAACTTTTGCTAACTGATAGCAGTTATGTTACTGGACTAAGAACTCAGTGGCCTGGACAAATAATCGGAAGGATATGCATTCAAATCCCACTACAGCAGCTTGCAAATTTGAGTTAAGTTTTAAATTAATAGTGGAATTACAAAAGCTAATAAAGAATCAGTAAGAGTGACCACAAAGCTGCTGAATTGTATAAACAAATTCACTGATGCCCTGTATGGAAGGAAATCTGCTGTCCTAATGCGGTTTGTCTTATATGCAACTCCAATGCTGTACCGATGTTCTTGGCTCTTAACCGATCACTGAAGTGGCCTAAAAAGACACTCAGTTGTGGCAGACAGGGATAGGCAATAAATGGCGCACCCTGGGAATAAACTTTTTAAGGACTCTTTTATTCTGCTATATATTGGATGCTATGTATACTTATAAGTATCAATCACTACAACTTATTACAAGCTTTGTCTTGGCTTTGTCAATTATGCAACTCACTGTCATTCATTGATTTCCCATGCATAAAATCATCAGGTATCATTGTTTTATAATAACTAATCATTTTGTACAAGGAGGTTTTGTGGTGCAGTGGTTGCATCTCCACTTCTGCGCTAGAAACTCTGGGTTCAAGTCTCACTTCAAGACTTGATGATCATGGCAGGTGCATTCATAACATGGCCAAACATGTTAAATATCATCCTGTAAATCCTCCCAATTTGCCTGATGGCAGGTGGTGAGAGTTTCCTGGTCAGCCCTACTGCAGAAGGCAACGGCAAACCACTGCAGTCCTTTGCCAAGTATAATCATGGGCCAATTCAGTGGGAGCCCATGGTCACCAATGCCCTCTTAGGGCATGGTGCCTGGAGGAGGTGGGAGAATCATTTTGTAAGTAGATTAGATTTGTAGGAAATTTTTAAGTGAAGATTGTAATTATGAGAGATTTCAACTATCGATTTGATTGAACTGTCGGTGAGTTGGGATAAGAAAGAACAAGGGGAATTCTTCGCCCAAGCTCTTGTTCACGATCAGGTGGTATCACTGTGGTGAACAGGGAAATATTCAGGCCGTGAGATCTATCACTGCCTCACTGCCCATGACAGATGTTTCCTCCCCCATGACACCTACCGCTGTGGTCCCTTACATCGCCATCAAATGACAGTGGGGGTGTGGATGGTGGTGGGGTCGGGGTGGTGTGGGTGGTGCGGGTGGTGGGGTGAGATCTCTAGGAGGAACTTCTTCTTCCCCACTTACTACAGCATTCTGGGGCCATGTGGAAAGTGACACTTGGCATGGGATGAAGGGGTAAAAGTGCCTTCAGTCCCCCTAGTTGGTCTAAATTCTTACTTGGTGCTAGTAGATCGTCAGAGCACCTTTGTGGCTTTAAAGTCACTTGCCACCTCTTCTGGTTCACATAGCAGTGTCTCTGCTGCAGTTTGGCCTGGACTTCTTTGCGCTTTCGGAGCCTGCTGTACATATAGGAGGAAAATTGATCAGGGGTCCAGAGTGACGAGTGAAATTACTGCAACTGCTGGAACAGCAAAGAGGAGAATCCTGCTAAATTTGCCAAAATGGAGACCATCGCTTATATTGGTATGTACCATTAGTCAGCATGAGGCATGTGCAACAATGAAGAATATACTGCTCGATATTGGCTAAAGAAGTAATTGGGCAAGACAGGAGATGTGACAGATGAAGGTTTTGGATGGGAATTTAGCTAATTTTCATGGGATAAAAAGAGGCTAAACGCAGATTAATTATTTGGAAAACATGACAGGTCTATCAGTGGATCAGTAGTTAGGAATATTTCAATACAAGTTATATAACATAATGCTCTGAAGTGTACAGATATAGGGCTAGATTTTACGTGGAGGTGATAGCCCTGTCCACTGCCTGAAAATCTGGGACGAGCCCAGCTCGGATGGTCCGAGAAGCCACGATAGGATTTTACAGTTGTCAGGCAGTTAATCACCTAAAGTTGGGCTAGCACCTCCATGTGACTGGTTGTCCCACCTCTAACTAAAAGTTGCTAGGCAATCAGATGGCTGGTAGCTCTTCAGTTTCAACAGTGCCACAAGGAGTGGTGTCCCTCCTGGGATTGCCGTCACTCCCCAGTGAGGAACCCGGACTGGAAGGTAAGTTGTGGGGTGGGAGGCATTGGAGGGAGGGGGGGAGGGGGGTTGCTGGGGCCTGGGGGAGAGGGTAACAGATGGTGGGCTGTGTGGAGGTTCAAGCAGGGGCAGCCATTTTTTCTGTGGGGTCTCTGTTGGGCACAGGAGGGGCACCATGCCCCCTTATGGGAGCCAGGATGCCAATGTTTACATGGTGGCTCACCATGTGATGTTGTTATGAATACAAAGTTTATAAGGTTGTTATGTTTTAAACCTTCTCTTTAATTCAGGTAAAATGGAGTAGTGAAGGGAGTCATATGATTTGTCACAAATTCTACCTGAAAATAGACCAGGTGGCTTGGTTACTATGGGACAGGGAGACCCAGGGTCAACTTACTAAGAGTGTAAAATGTTCACATCTGAAATCAAAGAGCAGCTGCACTGACTATGGATAGACTTTCAGTCTTCAAGTTCTTGCACAGAAATGGAGAGTGAGATCTCACAGAGAGGCAGAAGACTGCAGCTGGCTTGGTTAGCAGAGAGAACAAACTCCAGCAGATTTTGGTTGAAGAGATGCATCCTTATGGTAATGTAAAAACTCTGAAAGATTTGCCCTGGCAAGGCTGAGAGGAGGAGTTGCCTACTAAATGGTGCTCAGTTAATGTTGCTTTTGTTTGTTTGCTGCAGTAAAAGTCTTAAAATTTGAAATCTTGTCATCAGATCCTGTCAGTCAGTCACTGAGAATTCAAATCCTTTGTTTAAAGTTATCAGTCCTGATGAGGGCTGGTAGTGGCAGTGGGAAAAGGCCCTTAAGTGGCCATAATTGGGCTGACCACCTGACACCCACCCTGCTGGTGGTAAAATACCAGCAGAGGCAGCTAGTCAATGGGCACAGAGCCCTCTGCCATCCCAGCCAATTTTCCAGGACCAACCCCTCACACCCACGCTCATGTGGGGGTGGGGGTTGTGCAGATGAGTGGTGAGGGTGGGGAGATTAAAATTCCAGCCATAGAGTATCCAGATAAAGAATGCACAGATATATAATATACAGATATTCAATATTTGGATATATAATGTCGAGGTTAAGTACACATCTAGTGGGAGTATGGGCATCATGCCCTGGAACTCCCTTAAAAGATACTTCTACCTTTCCAAATCTCTCTCCTCCTTTAAGACCCTACTTAAAAATCCATTTCTTTGACCAAGCATTTGGTTACTTTGCCTAATACCTTCTTTAGCTCCACATCCACTTCTTGATTTTACGTCTCCGTGAATCACCCTGGAACAATTTTGTACATTAAATGTGCTGTATGAAAGCATATTGACATTGTTGTTGCAAAGAGAATATATCATAGGCCAGGGATGCAGTGGAGGAGGTTAATAGATAAATTGATAGACAGCAGCAGGAATAATATTTTAAGATGAGGCAATTGACGAAAATGGGGAGATAAGTTTACGATAATTATAAAAGGCATATAAAAAGAAAGTTAAAATGGAACTTAGAAAGACTGTGAAGGAATGTGAAAGAATAACAGCAGACTGTAAAGGAGAAACAGCAATGGTATTTATAAGCACGTGCGAAATTGTAAAAGAAGGGTGGGTCTGCTTAGAGATAAATTGTTGTGGCTTAGGGTGGAATTTTCTGTGCCCGTTGGCAACAGGCATGTTTGGCAGTGTGAGTGGATGATATTGAGAAAAGGCCAAATATTGGTTTTACGCCATCGTGAAACCAGTTTGCGATCGTCCGCTCCACCCATCAATGGCAGGCCATGTTTCCCACCGTCGGACATTAGGAACCTAACTTCAATACTTTAGCATCTCAACATAAGCCCTGCTCGCCAGAATCTTCCCCCCACACTGGATCATTTGGGCAAATCACACCGACGTGTTTCACAACTGTGCATAAGCGATGTGCACCTGGCGAGCTGCACTTCACTCAAGGACTCCGAAGTTTGTTTGCCTACCTTGCTTCGGGCACCACTCGCGGTCATCAGCGCTGGGCTTCACAGGCAGCACCACACCACTTTTAGAGAGGCTCATGGGCAGTTCCCTACCTACCAGACCAGCCGTAAGGTGGTGGGTGGTTTTTCAACGGCTTCAGGGCCAGGGCTTGCTTGGGAAGGGGAAGAATTGGTCTCAGGCAAGGGAAGAGGCTGCAGGATGAGTGCTGTACTGAGGAAGGAAGGTATCCCAGGGCATGTGTGGGGGCACATGTTGATCTGTGCAAGTGGCCTCAAGGTGCTAAGGTTTAAGGAGGCAGTCTCCAGAGAAGATGAGGGCAGATGGAGATGTGAGAGTGTGTGTGAGAGAGTGATTGGTGATGTCCCTTGAACTGGCAGTGAGTGAGATGCCGGTGAATACCTTGTGAGTGTGAGTTTAGAGTGATGAGCTGGTTGCCTTACTTGGCGGCACAGATGAGATCATTCATCCTTTTTCTGCACTGGATAGTCAACCTCTTCCATGCAGCATTGGCAATGACTATAACTGCCACCACCTCCCAAGCCAGAATGGTGAGATTGCTGGACCTCCTGCGGCCAGAACGGGGTTAGAGGACATCACAGCGGGCCTCCAAAAGGCATTCCAAAGATGGGTCACTGAACTCTTCTTGGCTTTCAGGGCCATGCCTTCACTGGAGCAGTCCTGGGCTGCAAACATTGAGAACTGTGTGCACGGCTGCAGTTCAGATATGGCACCCAGAGAGAGAAATCAATAAAGTAATGGTGTGGCAAGTGATTCAGAGGCCACCCGCCAGTAAGTTTCCTGTGGCTGCATAATTAATGAGACGGGAAGCAGACGATATGGTGCGAAAACCCGTCATTGCGGCCGGCAGGGAAGATGTCTTTTCTCATGCCCGCTACTGCACTTAGTGCAAATGTGGAACAGTTCTGCCCTTAGTGTGAGAAAATGGGGTTGAAATATATAAGCATTTTACATCAGTTTTAACAGCAGCAAATGAAGGTAGAAGTGTAGTTGTACCTGAGGAAAATGTTGGAAGAGAGACGGCTGGGGATGAAAATGCAAAAGGAAACTATTAAAAAAGATAATGGAACTAAAAATGGAAAATTCACCAGGCACAGATGGTCTACATTCCACAATACTGAAGGGAGCTGGGAAAAAGCTGTCAGGGGCAGAAGCAGGAATTGTGCTTCAGGATTGGAAGCTGGGAAATATTGTATCTCTCCTTGAAAGGGACAGGAAAGGTTAGCCCAGGTCATTTCACTTTGGCTGTTAATACGTCTGAGGGCTTTTTAAAGTATTTGCACTCCTGGGGTGGAGCCTTATGAGCTGCAAATGCACATCGGGAAGTCAGGTAAAGAGATCTGTTGGTCCCAGAAGATCCTCCATCTATTAATTTTAATGCTTTCACTTACCTCTGCACCTAAACTTCTGACATGAATTTCATGTGCCTGAAGATCTGCACAAACAAAGTAATCTACCCTGTAGAGTTAATAATAGAAGATGAAATTCCTGACTCAGGGATAGTCAAAATGGAGCAGTCGTGCTTGACAATATAATTTTGTTGATGAAATGACAAGTCAAATGAGGTACAGTTCAACCATGAGTGAATTCAATGTGAATACAATGGAAGAATGCTGAGGGCACAAATAAGGTGGCAGCATATCAACTGCCTGTTATACATCCCACCTGACTTTGTTTTTTATTGACTGCAATGAAAACAAGGCAGGGAGTGTAAAGGACTCCCAATTCCTCACTGCCCATTTTGTTCTCCCACCGAAGTGGATATTCACCCTCATTGAAATTTTAAAGTATAGAAATGCGTTGAATTTGATATAGGCTAGGTCAAAACTGGCATACTGGATACAGTTTTGGACATCCTATTATAAGAAGGACATCAGAGCTACAGAGAGAGTGAATGACCATAACTATGATGAAAGACTCAAGAAGTGAGCCTCTTCTGCTGGAAAGACGAAATTTAAGGAGTGTTCTGATCAAATTTTTTTTAATTTTGAAAGGATTTGGGAGGGTAAGTGGTAAAAGATTGTTCCCATTGGTCTGTAAATTAGGAACAAGGATTATCACAAAAAGGACAAAGGCAGGGTTCAGGAGACTTTTCTTTTCACACAGACCACAATGACCATTGATATATGGATTTTAACATAATTTAAAAGGAAATTGAAGAAGGATTAGAAAATAAGAAATGTAAAAAGGTACAGGTAAAGGACAAGGGAATGGAATTAAAGTAAACAGCATCAGCTGAAGAGCTAGCATTGGCAAAAGGCCTGTTGGGCTGTGTGGTTGCCCCAGTGCTGTAACTCTATGATTTTATGATAAACAATCTGGTAGCAATCACTCAGTTGGTAACATGGTAAAAATTATTTAACAAAATACAAAAATAACTGATGATTATGAATTTATTACAAAGTTGCATTGGGCCTTAAGTTAACATTGGACAAATATGCACAAGGTTCAAATCAAGTCAGCACCACATGTATCTTAGTATTTGTCACCTCACATATAGAACGTACTTTATTTCATTAACCTTGTTTGAAGAGTATTTTATGTCACATGACACTGAGTAAATTGCACAAGTAAGAAATGAGAGCAAAAGATTTTGCTGAAGGGTTTCCATCTGAAATGTTGGTCCAGTTTTCTACTTTTCAGATGTTAATAGCACTGCTGCATGTTTTATTTTTGTTTCAGCTTTGTAGGATGGTGGTTTAAGAGTGGAGGCAAGAAGTGAAGGTTTGAAGTAAGTTATAGTGTATATACTTGCATTACAGTGGGCCAAGTTCAAGGCTGCTTATTTAAGAGAATCTAATGATGAAGTAGCTTGCAGACCTTATCGTATCATATATGGATCATACATGACCCGTTGTATAAAGGGATGGGCAATAAATGCTGGCCCAGCTAACGAAGCCCACATCCTGTAAATGAATTAAAAAAAAAACCCTTGTCTCGTTTGTAGTGAGTCAGTTGCTGAAGAGATTGGACTCCTAACTCAAGCACCTTCAAGTCTGAGTCCCAGCTGCCATTAACATTTGGGCTTTCTGTTAATTCACCTTTGGATGAATTTACCTATTTCTCATGCAAGCCATCGGATACAGCCAAACACGACAAAAGTTGACAGCAGAATCTTGGCTGTGGTTGGTGGTAGGGGAGCAGTCAGAAGCAGCCATACTGCATTTTCTTGTCTTATGTTCATTATTTCATTGTGAAGTTAACTGACAAAAGCAGTGTACTGGCACTCCTGGTGGAAGGAGGAAACATGATAATTATCGCTATCACAGAGGAAAATCCAAAGGTGTAGCATTTCTTTTTAATTAAAATGTTATTTCAAAGATTATTTGAAAGGAATAGCACTCCTTGTCAACAAGGTTGGCTGTTACTTTTGATGCCTGAATAAGTTATTTTTACTAAAAAAAGTACAGTTGCAGTGAAACAGAAACACCATCTGTGTAAGGTGAATCCCATTAATTTTCATTTCTTCGCTGACCTGCGTTATTTTCTGTTATTGTTAAACATAAATGATAACAGAAATAATAATTTAACAAGCACATTCAAGCTAAAGTGTCTGGCAAAAATTGTTATAAAAAATCCAGTTCTTTGAAAAGTCTTAATTGCAGGGATGAGAAAAAGCAGACTTAACTGTCTGATTCTGGATGTCCTGACATTAAAGTTACAAGTTTATACTTGTACAGTTTAGTCTGATTCCTGGCAAACCAGACATATTACACTGTGTTTAAATATAGAAGCAAGGAAAGCACCATACAATAATTTTTATTCAGAATGCTGTTAAATTGCTGCAGTCCATACAAAATAATTAAAGTATTACCAATATAACTTGTACTTTGTATGAAGATAAGAAATAGTTACTTAAGTTGAAAGCATGTGACACAGAGAAGCGCTGAGTATCGGTTGAATAGCACAGTGAAAACATGTGAACAATAGCATCATCTAGTGGTCATGTCTGGACATAGCCTCCAGTGTTGCAAATATCCATCCACAAAAATGTTTAACTAAATTTAACGTTATTTATTCGGTCCATTCAAGTTATTTTATTGTTTATTCCTTTTATTTCTGCAGCTGGAGGAATTTATGTTCACAAAATCACACAGTGCAGAAGAGGCCCTTTGGCCCATCGAGTTGCACCAACACGTGAGAAACACCTGACCTACCTCCCTGATCCCATTTACCAGCACTTGGCCCATAGCCTTGAATGTTATGACATGCCAAGTGCTCATCCAGATACTTTTTAAAGGATATGAGGCAACCCGCCTCCACCACAGTCCCAGGCAGCGCATTCCAGACCGTCACCACCCTCTGGGTAAAAATGTTTTTCCTTACATCCCCTCTAAACCTCCTGTCCCTCACCTTGAACTTATGCCCCCTTGTGACTGACCCTTCAACTAAGGGGAACAGCTGCTCTCTATCCACCCTATCCATGCCCCTCATAATCTTGTACACCTTGATCAGGTTGCTCCTCAGTCTTCTCTGCTCCAATGAAAACAACACAAGTCTATCCAACTTCTCTTCATAACTTAAATGTTTCATCCCAGGCAACATCCTGGTGAATCTCCTCTGCACCCCCTCCAGTGCAATCACATCCTTCCTATAATGTAGCGACCAGAACTGCACACAGTACTCCAGCTGTGGCCTCACCAAGGTTCTATACAACTCCAACATGACCTTCCTACTTTTGTAATCTATGCCTCAACTGATAAAGGCAAGTGTCCCATATGCCTTTTTCACCAACCCACTAACATGCCCCTCCGCCTTCAGAGATCTATGGACACACACGTCAAGCTCCCTTTGTTCCTCAGTGCTTCCAAGTGTAATGCCGTTCATTGAATAGTTCCTTGTCAAATTACTCCTTCCAACGTGTATCACCTAACACTTTTCAGGGTTAAATTCCATCTGCCACTTATCTGCCCATTTGACCATCCGTCTATATCTTCCTGTAGCCCAAGACACTCAACCTCAGTGTTAACCACCCAGTCAATCTTTGTGTCATCCACAAACTTACTAAACCTACCACCCACATAGAAGGATAGAATTGAAAAGAAGGGCAGTTATGTTAAATTTGTATAGAACTTTGGTTAGATTACACTAAGTGAGTGGGAAACAAGATGGCAGATAGGATATAATATGTGGAAGTGTGAGGTTATTCACTTCGGTATAAGAATAGAAAAGCAGAATATTTTTAAAATGCATGATACTTGTAAATATTGATGCTCAGAGGGTCTGTGGTGTACTCATGCAAAATCTATGTTGTTTATATAAATGACAAATAATCGGAGACCCAGTACAGATCCCTGTGGTACACCACTGGACACTGGCTTCCAGTCACTAAAGCATCCTTCTGTCATCACCCTCTGCCTCCTACAACCAAGCCAATTTTGAATCCACCTTATCAAATTACCCAGTATCCCGTGTGCATTTGCTTTCTTTATAAGTCTGCCATGTGGGACCTAGTCAAAGGTTTTGCTGAAATCCATATAAACTACATCAACTACACTATCCTCATCTACACATCTGGTCACCTCCTCTAAAAAGTTCAATCAAATTTGTTAGGCATGACCTCCCTCTGACAAAGCCATGCTGACTATCCCTGATCAAATCTTGCCTCTCCAAATGGAGATAGATTCTCTCCTTCAGAACTTTCTCCAATTGTTTCCCTACTACTGACATGAGACTCACTGGCCTGTAGTTCCCTAGCTTATCTCTATCACCCTTCTTAAATAGCAGGACCACATTAGCTGTTCTCCAGTCCTCTGGCACCTTCCCCATGACCAGAGAGGAATTAAAAATTTGGGTCAGAGCCCTTGCGATCTCCTCCCTTGCCTCCCTCAGCAGTCTGGGACACAAATCATCTGGAACTGGAGATTAGTCCACTTTTAAGATGCCAACACCTCCAATACCTTGTCACTCCATATATCAAGTTGCTTAAGAACCTCGCAGTCTCTCTCCCCGAGTTCAATACCTTCATCCTCATTCTCTTGGGCGAAGACGGATGTGAATTATTCATTCAACACTCTAGCGATGTCCTCTGGCTCCACCTTAGATTGCCCCCTTGGTCCCTTATGGGCCCTACTCTTTCCCTGGTTATGCTCTTCCTATTGATATACTTATGTGTTGCTTTGCAATTTCCGCTGATTGTACATATCCTGAGCAGCATTTGTGCCCAACATTAAAAGACTTTTTCTTCCTATGTACCTATAAGAAGTTAAACACGATGGCCCAAATCTTCTGATCAGCATTGGAACCGTTGCACCCAACACTGATCAGTCAGAAAACTGCGCACTTACCTGGTTACATTTTAAAAAGTCCGACTTCCGATACAAATCCTGAAGAACTTGCTCAGTGCAGGAATCCATGCAGGGAGCAGTGGAGAGAACCAGTGCAGAAGCCACACCCCCTTTTTTACCGCACTAGCAGTTGTATGGTAAGTTTAAATGTCCAGTGTGAATATTAGTGAATTGGTGAATGAGTGATTGGGTAGGGGGGTAGGATGTGTAGGTCGGTGAGGAAGTGGGTAGGGTAGTGGGGTGGCAGGTGGGTGAGTGGGTGAGAGTAATCGGGTTTGGAGGGGTAGTTAGCTCTGGGGCTAGTTAGGTCAGGTCAGGGGTTTGGTCAGTTGGTGGGGGATGATCGGGGGTTCGTGTGGTCGGGAGGGTGGCTGGGTGCTCGGGGGTCATTGTAGCCAAGAGGGGTAGTTGAGTTGGGTCAGGGAGGTGGGTAGTCAGGTGGTGGGGGGTAGTCAGGTCTGGCCAGGGGTTGTCTGGGGGGGTCATCAGAGGAGTTGAGGGGGGGTCAGTGTGAGTGATTGGAGGGTCAGTCCTGTAGTTACCCAGAAGTTAGACTGGGATTTTTTTTTGTCTAACCTTTCTTGGGTAACTATTCAGGTAAGTAATGTGGACCTGTCCGAAGTATTTGCCTGCAACTCAGAGTCAGAATCATTTGTGAAGAGTCTCGGAAAGCAGGGGAACTGAAATTTCCTGGGCAATCCCCACAGTCAGTGCATCAGGACCTCCACAGAATTCTGACACACATCTTGAGTCATGCATTTGGCCTCCAACAATGCAGAGACCAGAAGATTTGAGCCAATCTAAACAAGTATGGGAACATTGCAATTGTGTTATTCTGTTTAATGAATCCTGTTTACTTGAAACGCATTAATTAATTAATTTAACACTATCTTTGGAACCTACGGAAATCCGTTGTTCTTCATTTGGAGTTCTGGCGAAAGAGTTATTCCTGCAGTGTAAACTGTCCACTTCTCTCCATGGATTCTGCACAGATGTGCTGCAAGTTTCCATCATTTGTTTTTGTTTTTGGTCTCTTACACACACAAGAAAGAACTAATCCAAACATAATATCAAGGGATAGGCTGAAGTTACTCAGGGTGTTGCTGTGGTCAAGGAACAATTGCAATAAATGTGATCCTAGGCTGAGAGGGCAGTTTGACCTTTGTGCTGTCCTGTAACTGCTGTCAAGGTTACTGTGAATTGGTGACAGGTGGTAAGATTGCATTGGTGTAAAACTATGGGTGTTTTTTTCTAATCCATGTGGAGCACCCAGTGCACTAAGAGCTGACTAAATCTGTCCCAGTCATCACAAGCCCAGGCAGCAAAGTTATTTGGCAACTTTGCCAGACTCTCACATAACTCCAGAAAAAGTCAGGCAGAATAGCTCAAGAAAAGGCCAGGACCTTGATACAACAATTAATAACCCGAGGTGAAATTTATTGCTCGGCAGTGTAAAAAGCAAAGCCTCTACTCGCTCCTTACAAGGCCTCTGAATGCAGGGTCATAGCCAGGGGTGGGAAACCCTACTCTAGGAGTTCCCACTCTCTGCCTCATATAGAATCTGATGTAAGGCAGGAGACCGATACACTCAATGAGATGATGCACGGTGATCTTTGGTAGGGTGCAAGTAGGTGTCCTATGAGGGGCAGAGCAGAGGATGGGCCATATTTTTTATAAATGTTGGAATATCAACCCCTTACATGGAAGACTGAGGACAATTGTGAAGAGATGTCTGTGGACGGGTTATGGGCACCTTTCCTACCCTAGGATGGCTGGCGGGTTCCATGCTATCTGCCAATGCAGGGTAGGCTTGCTCTTCAGATGTGACCACAGTGGAGTGGGGCCCTGCCCTTGATAGAACCCCACTGATTTTCTGAAATAAAGTCCTCTCTCTGTAGTGAAACAGCTCAGTCATCTAACCTCAGAAGATGTAGGCACGTTGTTACAATCCCCATAAAGACTAATAACATTTGGAAAGATATTTAAATTTCCATGACTGACTGGAAGGATCACACAACAATGTTTAAGTTTTAAGACTTATAATGTAAAAAACAAACTAAAAGCAACATTGACTAACCTCTATTTCAGTCGGAAACCTATCCTCTAAACTGTAGAAAAGTTTCCCCATTTAATTTTTAAAACATCTGAAAATCCCCCTCCATGGTTATACTTTGTCCCTTAAGGGAATACTACATTCTGCAGGAACTAGTCCGAAGCTATTCTCAGCTCTCAATGGCTTGCTTCCTTTTCCCTTCTCCAGCGGGGTAACTTCTAATCCCCAAACTAATTTTCATGGTAAGGGTTACCCTGGAGATTCCTCTCTCTAACCAAAGCTAAGCAAATCTTCCAGCCCCATTGAAATCCACACAAAATCCTTGGTTCCTTCCCTCTGAGTGCAAGCTTCCACCTGCATTCTGCACAGTGAACAATAGAGACTGGCTGCCTCTGTCTCTCTACTCTCACTCTCTCTCCTTTAGATTCTTGCAGACTGACTGTGTCTATGAGGTTAAGGATCTCTTAGCAAAACCTGTAACCCAATTCTAATATGGCTTCCTCTAGCCTTCTCCCTTCCCAAAGCACACCTCCAAGGCAACATGAATCATGTGGGCCTTGCAATCAGGTAGAAATGCAAATTAGCTATCCTTTAGCACCCCCCAGCTCCATTCTATCTTGAAATTAAATAGACAGTTTAATGTATAACCGCTTATAAAACTTAACATTCCTAACACCTCCCTATGAAACTTGGAGACTAACAGTTCACCCATAGTCAGCACAGATGCTCCTGCCATTGTCTACAGATGTGAAGACCTTGCACTTTCTTCTCAGTACAAGAACCTGCGCCCCCCCCCCACCCCCCCCCCACCACCCCACCTTTAACCTTTAACAACCAAGCAGCCAAGCTTGTTGCCAGGCAGGATTCAGAGCAGGTCACATGGTCCCTCTCATTCCTCAAAATACACAAAATTGAAGAGACAGTCCCAAAAGATAACAGTTTTATAAACTTCATATTTGTAACAACAGGTTGACAAATGTGCACAGGAGTAGCACTGGAGTTTAATCAGCTATAACTATGCAGCTGATCAACACAGTACACTGGTAGGCTTCTTGTTGCTTGTCCAACTAGGACCATCCAATCCATTAGGGCACAGGCTTACAGAAAGCTGGATGAAAAGGTTTGCCCCTCTAGATGCCATTAATAATGCAGACTAGACAATTAATCAACCATTCCTTGATGTATTGCACACTTGTCTGCTCGAGGTGTCAGACTACAGAGTCCACCACTGAGTGTTCATTCAAATCTTTTATTACCAGATGTGCCACATGAAGCCAATCTTTCCCAGAGGTCTGGGTACCTTTCCGCCCCTAAAAGGATCGTTATTTGTTAGTTATTACACAGCTGAGAAGTGCAAGTTTGAATCCTCGCAAAGAAACTAGCAGATGTCAGCAACTCTTTTAAGGGAGAGATCCAAAGCCAACTTAGTGTACCAGACTGACTTAAAACTAATGCTTGATTGGCAACTTAACCCAGATGCTCATGTAAGAGCTTTGGTAAAGTGATCTACTTACAATGAAATCTTCCCACCAAACAACCATTTCCTGTTTCTCTCCACAAATCCATCTCACAGCTTAGTTCTGGATCTCGGATTTCATACGCAGACCTAAGTAAGCTGTTCCAATATATTGTTTGGAATCCTGAATGTGTATTTTTAAATTTCTTTGTAGAATATGGGCAATGCTGGCAAGGCCACAGTCATTGCCAATCTCTAATTAAACTGAGAAGGTGCTGGTAGACTTTTCATTCAACTGCTGTAGTCCTTGAGATGATAGCCTTCCCATTATGGTGTTAGGTAGGAAGTTCTAGGTTTGGACACAATAATGATGCAGGGACTGTGATGCTTCCAAGTCAGCATGGTGTATGTCTTAGACACTTGGAAGTGTTGGTGTTTCCATCTTTTCTAACGTTAAATGGAAAGGACGCTATTTCCAGTGCAGTATTAATGGGGACAACTAGAAGGCTATTTTGGTGGCTGGCTGATTAAAGCAGCACCAGTAGATGCATTATTTGAGAATGATGAGCTTAATGTTATTAAAATCTGTGTATAGAAAATTTATGTTTTAACTGATTCATCTGAACCTATTTTTAAAAAATTATTTATTCAAAGGACTTGGGTGCCACCGGAAAGGCCAACGTTTATTGTCCAGCTCTAAACTGCCTGGCCAGCTGCCACTTCAAAGGGCAGTTAAGAGACAACTACATTGCTGTTGGTCTGGAGTCACAGGCTGATTAGGGCAGCAGATTTTTCTCCTAACAGACATGGATTTTTACAACAATTCAGTAGTTTTGCGGTCACCATTACTGACTCTAGTTTTTAATTAATAAAATAAAAGTGATAATAAAAATGGGGAGAAATACAAAACGGGCTGCCAATCGGCTATCACTCATTTTACATTATTGCGCAAAGTCAAGATTACCCCCAGTGATCCTGTGCTGCAGCTATGTACCTTTTCCAGTCAGAACAAAACGGACAGAGATCTATGGATAGATCATTTGTCTATGGTCGGGATTTTCCCCACCCAGCCCCAGCCGGGATCTCCCGGTCCCACCACAAGTCGATGGGCTTCTGGCTGGGGCACTGCCTTGCCCACGAAGGGGCTGGAAAATCCTGGCCTACCTCTCAATGAACAAATAGTAAAGTAAATTTTAAAAGTTACTGCTTGATAAAAGGGGACATCAGACAAATGGACATGATGTTCAGCAGGTCTGATTCAAATTCATCTTTGTTTTCTGGTCATTAATATTAAGGACAAAAATTTTAGAAAAGCCACATGTTCAGAGTGTTGCCCTTTATGCCCAATTATTGGATCTGGCTTCCCATCGAATGAGACTCTGCATTGTCGGACAAATTAATATACTTATCCTAGTTTATACCACAAAGGAAAGAAAGGTTAAAAAAATAGTGAAATGGGAAACAGAAAAGGTGAATTTCCTTACAGTTTCTCAAACTCCAATGCCATAACTACTCTGGAAGTAAACTGGGTTGCTGCTGAAGTAACAATCGTGAAAGGGGGAACCTCTGAGGAATTTGATTTCCGAAGAAATCAGAACAATTTATTGATAAAGTCCCTTTTATCAGTTGATGCCAATTCATACCATCATTTGTAACATGTCACAGTAGGATTTTGGCAAATATGGATGTCCCATGACTCTTAGCTTTCAAAAATATTTTCTGCCAGAGTTTGTTGACAGAATTTGAATGCATATTGTGAAGATCAAAATTGTCCCAAAGGGCCGGCAGAAGCATTTTTGCTCTCGGTACTGACCTGGTGCAATCTTCACAAGTACATATGAAGCATCATGACACACAGCGAACCCAGCAAAATCCCCCAAATGTAGCACAAACGTGGAGAAAGCAATAAAGGTCGGATCATGATATTTTCTCATGAAATTAAGACCAAGATCATTGCAATTCAGGTTTCTACAATAAAGCCACATTTAATTGTACTTCATACTTTCTCATGTTTTAAAATATCTTAAAGACACAAACTTACTCAATCTTCCCCTTGAAAGGAAAAGTGGGCAACACACTATGAATTGTGTTGAAATAGATATGGGTGAAGTTGGAAAAGAAGTCTTAATAAACTCAAGGATCAGTGTATCCAATCAACAAGGGGCAGCATTGGAGCAATCAACAAAGCCAATCAAATGTTGAACTACATAATCAAAGCGGTAGAATACAAGTCAGGTAAAGTCATGACCAAAGTTTTCAGTGAGCTGGTTGGTTCACATTTTGAAAATTATTAGCTAGACACAGGGAAGCTTCCAAGCTTGGAGGCAGTGCAGGGAAGGACCATGAACCTGATTCTTCTTATAAATATTCATGTTAGGCAATGATGGAATGGTTGTTTTTAATCCAGGTAATTGGGGAATCCCCTTTGGAAGTCCTCAGGTAAGGTTTGCACAGCAATTGCCCAAAAGTGAAAACATCCCCCTGGGCAATTGCCCTGCACTGAGAACCATCCAAAAATGTGAGTTAAATTGCACATTTCAGATAGTTCTGACTGGGTTACATCAGTAGTTACCCAGAAAAGGTTAGAAGGATTAAAACCACTTCTAACTTTTAGGTAACTATTGTACAGGCCCACACATACCCTCAGAGATCTACCCTGACCCCACGACCCCCGACTACCTCCCAACGAGACTCCCCCACCTCCCTGGAATCTCATCCCATCTCCTGGCTCCCACCCCCCCCATGGAATTCCCCCCACCCACACAGGACTCCTTCCCCTCACAATCCAGGCAGGCCTGACTATCACCTACACCAGCCCCCCACTGCCCTCAAAGCCCGACCAGACCCGACCGAAGACCTGACAACCCCACCCGAGGTCCAACACTCCCTCCCTCAAGGCTCAATACTTCCTCCCCCCAAGGCCTGATCCTCCACACCCGCCCAAGGCCTGACCCCCTCCCCCACCGAAGCCCAAACCTGCCTAACTCCAACCCCCCCGAGGCCTGACCCCTTGATCTCCGACCCAACCCTACCTCCAATCTCCCCCCAACCTCCGACCCAACCCCAATCTCTGACCCCCCCCTTAGCTCCGATTTCCCCCCAACCTCCAATCCCCACCTGACCTCTGATATTCCCACTTACCAAATCCTATCCACTTACCTGAAGATACTTACATTCGCCCTGGCTTGTCAAAGACCCTTAAGTTTCAATGGGCCTTTAAACTTACCTGGTTTATAGCAGCTCATGCTGTAAAAAAGGGGGCATGGCCTCCTTCACTCCGACTCTCCTGGACTTTGACGCTCAGCTCCAGGGACGCGCTGCGCTGCCTGGCGCTCGCCCAGCCTGAGTTGGAAGGTAGGGCGAGACAGGCTGGGAAAAAAATCAGGTAGGAAGCTGGGCATGGGGTGGCAACCTGACGTTGATCACCACTCTGAGGAGGTTTAGGTCCGTTTTCTAGATGCAATTTTCAGTATAAGAAGTTCAGCGCGGAGAAACGTGCAGTGATTTATTTTGGTAGAAAGAACACAGAGTGACAATATAAAATAAAGGGCACAATCCTAAACGGGTTGCAGGAGCAGAAGGATATGCGTGTGTGTGCATAAGCCATTGAAGGTGGCAGAACAGGCCGAGAGCATGGTTAATAAAGCATTAAGTAGCTAAGCTTTATTAATAGGGGCATAGAGTACAGGAGCAGGGAGGTTATGTTGAACTTGTATAGCCCTCAGCTGGAGTATTAGAGCCAGTTCTGAGCATTGCACTTTAGGAAGGATCCGAAGGCATTGGAGAAAGTGCAGAAAAGATTCACGAGAATGGTTCCAGGGAAGAGGAAGTTCAGTTATGAAGATAGATTGGAGGAGTTAAGATCGTTTTCCTTGGAGAAAAGGCTGAGAGGAAATTTGTATTCAAAATCATGAGGGTTCTGGACACACTAGATGAGAAGAAACTGTTCCATACGCCTGGAAGGATCGAGAACGAGAGGGCACAGACTTAAAGCAATTGGCAAAAGAAGCAAAAGCAACATGAGGAAAAACTTTTTCATGCAGCGAGTGGTAAGGGTCTGGAATGCACTGCCTGAGACTGTAGCAGAGGTAGGTTTAATCAAAGCATTCAAAGGGAATTAGATAGTTATCTGAAAAGGAAGAATGTGCCGGGTTATTGGGAGAAGGCGGGAGAATGGCTCTAAATGAATAGCTCATTCGGAGAGCCGGCCCTGACAGGGTGGGTAAATGGCCTCCTTCTACACTGTAACATTTCTGTGAGTCCATGATTCTTTTTGTGATAACCAGAGACTCTGGAGTGTCACTGTTCCAGGATGCTTGATCCCATCAGGGTACCATCTTGAGTCCAATTCACACTATACAAATACAACACATATCAACCCTCACTGTTAGACATGTGAGTTACAGGGAAAGACAGGAGAAATTTGAGCTTTATAATTGGAAGTAAGTATCTGGGAGTGATTTAATAGAGGTATATAAGGCACAAAAATGTACAAAAAAGGTAAGAAAGTTATCTTCATCAGGACAAGATACTCTTAATGGAGCCTGAATAATGCTTTATTTAAAGGTGGGTCTACTTCTTTTGACCTGTTCTCAATTCCTGCCTTGCTGCAAGCCAACATCCTGTTGCTTTTGCGATTGCTGTCAGACATCATCTTGAAGTCTTGAGGGATCTATGTACTATGCTCCCAAGATTCCTTTCTTCACACGTCAGTAATTTGCCATTAATCTTGTAATGTCTCTGCTTCTCACCCTAGTGCACAACTTTGCAATTATTCAACTTAAACTGCAGGTCATAATTGTCTCACCACCTGCCCAACAGTCTAAGGCTTGCTGAAGCTATCTATTCTCCACCATGTTACCCACTCCTGGTATCTTGATGTTAACCACACACTTTGAGATGAAGTTACTGATACCTTTTTCCAGTTCATTGATAGGAATGTTGAAAGGTTTCAGTTCCAACACCAAGCTCTGTAAGACTCCACTCAGTGCGCTCCTCCATCCACCACATTTCTTTTTTATACAGATTCTAGGATGCTATTTCTAGACTCTGTCTGGCCTTGTGCTGGACATGGCCAGCACACATAAAACACTGTGCATCTATCCAGGCTGAGCAGTGGCTGATTTGATATCCCCACATTAACATATTGCTGTTCCATATAGTACAGGCCTTGTACTGGCAAAAAGAGGAGGGGAAAGGAAGGGGCAAACTTGAAGATATAGAGGCAGGATTGCCAGAAATGTTGCTTCTTATCTCATTCACCTCTGAGTGCTGAACTCTCTCCTAATAATCCCTGACTAAATGGATCTCCAGCCTCCTTTTGTACTACCTTTGGGGTCTGGGGAATAGTCTATACTCCCTTTCTACCACTTTGTGTTTGTTCCAACCAAATAACTAGTAAGAAAGACTCTCACCTCAAGTCCTCAACAAAAGGAACTATTTTCATAATTTGGGCTTCCAAAAAACGCAGTGAGATAAGAAAAGACATTTGTGTAAATTACCCTTTTTGGCAGACATGCAAAACTCAGTGAACCTTAGCAGATGTGTTATCATATCAGCTGGTAGCCGTGACTTCACTGTAGCTCTCCCTCTTCTAACTTAGAAGGTTGTTGGTTTAAGTCCCACTCCAAAGACTTGAGCACAAATCCAGGGTGACACTTGAGTGCAGTACTGAGGGAATGCTGCACTGTTGAAGGTGGTATCTTTCAGAGATGTTAAACAAATGCCCCATTTTCAATCTCAGGTGGGCCTCTATTTCAAAGACGAGCAGGGGAGATCTCTCTCATGTACTGGCTAATATTTATCCCTCAATCAATATCAGTAAAACAATTTACCAGGTCATTATCACATTTTTTTATGGACCTTGTGTGCAGATTAGCAGCTACGTCTTCTACATTACAACACTGCATTTCAAAGCTACTTCATTGGCTGTAGAAAGTCTTTTGGGACATCCTGAAGTCATAAATCCAGGTTGTTTCTTTCTATTGTATGAACCAATTTCACTGAATGCCAGGGTCATAAATCTTCACGTTGATGAGGTTTGCCAATTTAGTTGTGAAGGCTTTCGTATGTTCATGGACAGCAGAATGTTTTAATGCAGCAAGCAGCATTCTGATGCAAATGGTGCCAATATGTTAATGCTGTTTGAATTGTTGTGACCACTGTTCTGGCCCTGTCCCCTGGAATGGATCTTTATGGATGCCAACTTTGTAGGCACTTAACACTCTTGTTGCTTTTCGATTAGCTGAGAGATTGAAGAATTGCCGATGGGAAAATAACCCTGCCAGTGAGATTAAAGATCGTCCTAAGTGGAATCTGTTCTGTATTTCACAACTCCCTGTCAAGTGCACTGTTTATAAAACACCTTTCTGTAATCAACATTGAAAATGAAATCTCAAACAAATTATGTAAAGGACACCATGGTGATTAATTTATGTTAGCATGCATATGTGTGATACATTTATCACTTCATCTGTAGCTTTACACATATTGCATAATTGAAGCTAATCCAAACTGTGCAGGAGCAGCTTTTAGCAGCGAGGTGTTTAAATGTATAATGATTGTTACAGTTATTGCTGTCCAGCCCAAGCATGAAATGCTTTGAAGAAGCATAAGAAACTATCATTAAAACTAAGGAGGGCAAAAAAATTATGTCAGTGTTTTAGGTGATTTTCTCCTCTGATTGGTCATGGAGAGCTCTGCACTTGTAGAAGTATATAGTGAACAACTTATTATTGGCTGCCATAATTGTCTCATTTTCAAAATTGTGTTCAAATCCCTTCATGGTCTCGTCTTTCCTACCCTTAACTTCTTCAACTGTACAGCCCTCGGAGAACTTTGCCATCCACCAATTATGGCCACTTGTGCATCTCCCACTTTCTTTTCCCACCATTGCCAACCACACCTACACCTGGCTCTTTGAACAACCTGTCCTACTGTCAAAGCAAAATACTGCAGATGCTGGAGACCTGAACTAAAAGCAGAAAGTGCTGGAAAAACTCAGTAGGTCTGGCGGCACGCATGGAGAGTGAAACAGTGTGAATGTTTTGAGTCTGTGCGACTCGCCTTTGGAATTCTGAAGATCCAGAATTCCGAAGAAGAGTCATATTGGACTCGAAACATTAACTCTGTTTCTCTGCCCTAATATCTCCACCTTTGACTCCATGTCAGTTTTTGTCTGAAGCATCTTGGGTCATTTTACTCCATTAAAGGTGCTATATAGGTACAAGTTGTTGTTGTTAGGACGGATGTGCTGATTTATTGAAAGACACAATGCTGGGTTCCTATTTGGTGCCACCATCTTTGAGATTTCCAGTGGGAGGTAACACAGAACATATAATAAGCCTGTCCATATATTACAGGCCATCTCATGATGCTATGGAAATGTTAAAAATACACCATCTGACTTATTTTCTGGATTTTGCATTTTTTTAAATGCTGGTACATGGATGCTTCTTTGTCCTGGGTTATAAAACAAAAGCCTAATGCAATCAATGAATGAAGATTATTTGGACAGTACTTCTGGAAGTGCTCAAATTTGTTTGGCTGCATTAGAAGGCAACAAGAATACCACTGGCTACACTGGAATACAGTGGTGTGTCTCTGAGGGGTGCAAACATCAATTTTCTTCTCCTCAATGGACTCTGTGAGGGAGGCCAATCTGATAACTGTGAATGATGCTGAGGCCACAGAACTGATCAAGATTAATGGCATATTTTCCTGGCAGGCGGACGTCATCCTTTCCGGGGATCCGTTGAGATTTCTCAATAGCAAAAATGCTGGTTTTAGTCTTATGTCAGCTGGACTGTCACAGTATGCCCTAAGTGCCATCTCTAAAATCATCACACCTCATTGGCCCAGGTATTCTGGTCTCCAGATCATCGGAGACAGGATGTACCCCTCAAGTTACATCATCACCCTACCCAGCTTCCACCCAACCCAGATACCACTCTAATAAAAACTGAAAGTGCCATAAATACTCAGCAGGCCTGGCTGCATCTGCAGAGAGAGAAGCTGAATTAATGTTTCGAGTCCAATACAATTCTTCTTCAGAACCAGCTGCCACTTTACCCAGCTGCCACCCTATCCCTTTATCCACTTACCTCACATTATCCCCTTACCCACTTACTTCATTCACCCTACTCACTTACACACCAACGCATTCACCCATTCACTCACCCATGCATTTATACACCTATTCACTAACACACTGAGAAGCTTTGGGATACTTAAATTCTACTTATCAGAATACAGCAGCTAGTACCATAAAAAGGGGTATGGCTCTCCACTGCTCCCTCCAAGGTTTCCTGTGCTGAGTGAGTTTTGCAGGATCCTCCACCGGAAGAATGGCCAGAAAAATCAGAGAAAGATGAGTGGGTAGTTTTTTTTTGTCTGATCAGGGATGGAAACAAAGGTTCCAACCCTGATCGGAAGATTTAGGCCATTGTGTCCACCATAATTTTACTCTACAAAGAGACCTACGTGCAGAAAACCCTGATGGAAGAAGGAGCAGAGTCTGTTCGGGCCAGGAGAGAAGGGAATTGAAGAACAAGCCACAGCATTGCAGTCAGTAGCAAGTCAAGAGCTGCAAAGGACACTCGTTGAATATTCTTCAGCTGGACTTCCCTGTTTGTGGTGGGGTAGCAGTGGAACACAGCTTCCACTCACTCCTCTGATCCCAGCATAACCTGGACCCAGTTTCTTAAATTAATTAAGCATGAAGGGTGTACTCCTGGTGGTGTCATAGCCACCAAGAGGGAGGTCATTGTGCCAAAGTGGAAAACCCCATTGGTTCAATGGGACCAGCAATGCTGTTGTGATGCCACCACCGCAGCACCAGAAGTGTCCAGCAATTCAAAAGGATTGGAAAATGCCTCCAGAGAGGACATGATTTTTTTGCGTATCCTAGTACATGAATCACAATGGGCTAGTATGCTTGGTGCAGCAAGTAATAAGGAAAGTTAATAGAATGTTATTGTTTATTGCGAGGGGAATTAAATACAAGAGTAGGGAGGTTAGTTGTATGGGGCACTGGTGAGACCATATCAGGAGTACTGTGTACAGTATTGGTCTCCTTATTTAAGGAAAGACGTCAATGCGTTGGAAGCAGTTCAGAGATGGTTTACTAGACTAATACTTGGAATGGGTGGGACAGGCTAGGTTTGTACCTGCTGAAGTTTAGAAAAGTAAGAAGCGATTTGATTGAAACGTATGAGATCCTGAGGGGACTTAACAGGGTGGATGTGGAAAGGATGTTTCCTATTGTGGGGGAATTTAGAACTTGGAGTTACTGTTTCAAAATAAGGTGTCGCCCATTTAGGACAGAGATGAGGAAAAAAAAATTCTCTCAAAGAGTTGTGAGGCTTTGGAACTTTCTTCCACAAAAGTTGGTCGAGGTAGTAAGGATAAAGTAAGGGTTTTATTTTTCAACTGGAGGCATGGCAGGGCAGCTCAGTCCCGTGTTATGCACAGCCTGCAACATGTGGGAAGTCCTAGATGCTCCTTGCACTCTGACTGACCACGTGTGCAGGAAGTGCCAGCAGCTGCAGCTGCTTGAGCTCCAAGTTTCAGAGCTTGAGCGGCAACTGGAGGTACTGAGATGCATCCACAAGGCTGAGAGTTTCTTGGACAGCACATTTTTAGACATGGTCACACCACAGCATACAGAAGTGCAGGCAGAGAGGAAATGGATGGCCATCAGTCAAAAGAAAGGTGTCAGGGAGGCAGTCAGGAAATCCCCAGCATGCATCTTGCTCGAGAATCGTTTTGCTGTTTTGGAAAACATTGGAAGTGATGGTTTCTCTGGGGAGTGTGTCCATGCTCATGGCACTGTGAGTGGCTCAGCTGCACAGTGGGGAAGGAAAAAGAGGGGAAGAGCAATAGTGGTAGGACACTCGATAGTAAGGGGAACAGACAGATGTTTCTGCGGCCATAGACGTGACTCCAGGTCGCTATGTTGCCTCCCTGGTGCCAGGGTCAAGGATGTCACTGAATGGCTGCAGGGCATTCTAAAGGAAGAGGGCAAACAGACAGAGGTCGTGTTGCATACTGGTACCAATGACATAGGTCGAAAGAGGGATGAGGTCCTGCAAGCAGAATTTAGGGGCTAGGAAACAGATTTAAAAAAAAGGACAAAAATAGAATTACCTGGAAAAACTCAGCAGGTCTGGCAGCATCAGCGGAGAAGAAAAGAGTTGATGTTTCAAGTCCTCATGACCCTTCAACAGAACTTGAGTTCGAGTCCAAGAAAGAGTTGAAATATAAGCTGGTTTAAGGTGTATGTGGGGGGGGGGGGGGTGGGTGGGGGAGAGAGAGAGAGAGAGAAGTAGAGGTGTGGTTGTAGGGACAAACAAAGCAGTGATAGAAGCAGATCATCAAAAGATGTCACCAACAATAGAACAAAAGAACACATAGGTGTTAAAGTTGGTGATATTATCTAAACGAATGTGCTAATTAAGAATGGATGGTAGGGCACTCAAGGTATAGCTCTATGGAGGTGGGGAGAGCATAAAATATTTTAAAATACTTAAAAATAATGGAAATAGGTGGGAAAAGAAAAATCTATATAATTTATTGGAAAAAATTATCTTCCGACTAGGCACTTTACAGCCTTCCGGACTGAATATTGAATTCAACAACTTTAGGTCTTGAGCTCCCTCC
Organism: Carcharodon carcharias; assembly: GCF_017639515.1. NCBI lineage: Eukaryota > Metazoa > Chordata > Chondrichthyes > Lamniformes > Lamnidae > Carcharodon > Carcharodon carcharias. The sequence goes on along the minus strand of NC_054469.1, from coordinate 78,808,232 downwards.
TCCATCCCCACCCCCTTTCTGTTTCCCCCTTCCTTTTGTTTTTTTGTTGAGTGCCCTACCATCCATTCTTAATTAGCACATTCGTTTAGATAATATCACCAACTTTAACACCTATGTGTTCTTTTGTTCTATTGTTGGTGACATCTTTTGATGATCTGCTTCTATCACTGCTTTGTTTGTCCCTACAACCACACCACCCCCCTCCACTTCTCTCTCTCTCTCTTTCCGCCCCCCCACACACCTTAAACCAGCTTATATTTCAACTCTTTCTTGGACTCGAACTCAAGTTCTGTCAAAGGGTCATGAGGACTCGAAACGTCAACTCTTTTCTTCTCCGCTGATGCTGAGTTTTTCCAGGTAATTCTATTTTTGTTTTGGATTTTCAGCATCCGCAGTTTTTTTGTTTTTAAAAAAAACAGGGCCTTAAAGGGAGCAATCTCTGGATTACTTCTGATGCCACGTGCTAGTGAGAATAGAAATATTGGGTTAGTTCAGATGAATGCGTAGCTGGAGAGATGGTGCAGGAGGGAGGGCTTTAGATTTCTGGGACTTTGGGACCATATCTGGGGGTCATGGGACCTGTAACAGGTGGATGGGTTGTACCTGAACCAGAATGGGACCAACATTCTTGCAGGGAGGTTTGCTAGTGCTGTTGGGCAGGGTTTAAACTAACTTGGCAGGGGGATGGGATATTGAGAGGAGGTTCAGCAGGGGGAGACATGGCTGAGAGTGGGGCAGGATTGGCAGTTCAATATTCCAGGATATAGGGTCTTCAGGCAAGACAGGGAAGGGGGTAAAAGAGGAGGGGGTATCACAACATTGATCAAGGAATCAATTACAGCAGTAAGGAAGGATGACATCCTCGAATGAAGCCATATGGGTAGAACTGAAAAACAAAAAAGGAGCAATCACATTGCTGGGAGTGTACTAAAGGCCCCCAGTCAGAGAGAAATAGAAGAGCAGATATGTAGGCAAATTTCAGAGAACTGTAAAAATAATAGAGTAGGGGATTTCAAATTCCCCAACATTAACTGGGTTAGTCATGGTGTGATAGGTTTAGAGGGAGCTGAATTCTTAAAATGCATCCAGGAGAGATTTTTAAGCCAGTACATGGAAGGTACTACAAGATAGGGGGTGGTCCAGGGCTTAATTTTAGGGAATGAAGCCGGGCAGGTGATAGAAGTATCAGTGGGAGAGCATTTTGCAGATAGTGATCATAACTCTGTTAGATTCAAGGTTGTTATGGAAAAGGACAAGAATGGGCCAGAAATCAGAGTTCTAAATTGGGGGAAGGCCAGTTTTAATGAGCTCAATATGATTTGGCCAGAGTGGATTGGGAGTGGCTACTTTTAGTAAATCTGCGCCAGAGCAATGGGACTCTTTCAAGAAGGAAATAGGGACAATAGAGGGCTAATATATTCCATTAAAGATAAAGGGTGGACCAACAAATCCAGGGAACCCTGGATGTTGAAGGTTATACAGGATTGGATAAAGAGAAAAAGGGAGGCTTATGGCAGATACTGAGGGCTCAAAACAACAGAAGCCCTAGAGTAGTATAGAATGTGTAGGGGGGAACTTAAAAAGGAAATTAGGAGAGCAAACAGGGGTCATGAAAAAAGATTGGCAGGTAAAATATAGGAAAATCCAAAGTTATTTTACAAGTACATTAAGAGTAAGAGGATAACTAAAGAAAGAGTAGGACCCATTAGGGACCATAGACGTAATTTGTGTGAGGAGCCAGAAGGGTTCAAAATGAATACTTTATGTCAGTGTTCACAAGTGAGAGGGATGATGTGCGTATGGAAATCAGGCAGAAGAACTGTGATATAATTCAAGAAATTAGCATAGAAAGGGAGGAGGTTCTAAGTGGTTTGGCAGGCTTAAAAGTAGAAAGATCTCCAGGTCTGGATGAAATTATCCCAGGCTATTGAGTGAGGCAAGGGAGGAGATAGCAGGGGCGCTGGCAATAATTTTCAATACCTCTCTGGCCAGAGGACTGGAGGACAGCCAATGTGCTATCGTTAATGAAGGTAAGAGCCCATGGGATCCAAGGCAATTTGGCAAATTGGATCCAGAATTGGCTGAGTGGCAGGAAGCAGAGGGTGATGGTCGAGGGGTGTTTTTGTGACTAGATGCATGTGTCCAGTGGGGTTCCACAGGAATCGGTGTTGGGTCTCTTGCTGTTTGTGGTATATATATATATATATATATATATATATACATACATATAAAAACGATTTAGACTTGAATGTAGGAAGATTGATCAGTAACATCATGGATGACACGAAAATTGGTGGGGTGATAAATAGTGAGTAGGATAGCCTTAGATTACAGTAGGATATAGACGGGCTGGTCAGGTGGGCTGATAAGTGGCAAATGGAATTAAATCCGGATAAGTGTGAGGCGATGCACTTGGGCAGGACAAACAAGGCATGGGTATACACTATGAATGGTAGGACCCTGGGAAGTACCGAGGATCAGAGGGACCTTGGTGGGCATGTCCACCGGTCCCTTAAGGTAGCAGGACAGGTTGATAAGGTGGTTAAGAAGGCATATAGAGTGTATTATATTCTATGCCTCAGTTTTATTAGCCGAGGCATAGAATATAAGAGTAGGGAGGTTATGCTGGAACTGTATAAAATGCTGGTTGGGCCACAGCTAGAGGATTGCGTGCAGTCCTGGAATCCGCAACATAGGAAGGATGTGATTGCACTAGAGAGAGTGCAGAGGAGATTTACCAGGATGTTGCCTGGCCTGGAGAGTTTTACTTATGAGGAGAGATTGGATAGACTTGGGTTACTTTCCCTGGAGCAGATGGAAGATTGAGGGGGGACATGATTAATGTGTATAAAATTAAGAGGGGCATGTATTCTCGATGGGCCGCAGGGCCTTTCTTTGTGCTGTAGATCCCTATGACACTATGACTCTAGGAGATAGGGTAGACAGGAAGGAACCTTTCCCCTTGGTGCAGGGATGAATAACCAGGGGGCATAGATTTTAGGAAAGGGGCAGGAGGCTTAGAGGGGATGCAAGGAAGAATTTTTTCATCCAGAGGGTGGTGGGAATCTGGAACTCACTGCCTGAAAGGGTAGTAGAGGCAGAAACCTTCATAACATTTAAGAAGTATTTGGATGTGCACTTGCGATGCCATGGCATACAAGGCTATGGGCCTAGTGCTGGAAAATGGGTTAGGATAGTTAGATACTTGGTTGACTGGCGCAGACTCAATGGGGTAGACAGGAATATGAGGTTAAAATCTGACCAGCCAAGATCTTATTGAATGGTGGAGCCGGCTTGAGGGGCCGTGTCGCCTACTCCTGCTCCTAATTCGTATGTTTGTATGTTCATGTCTAAGGCCTACAACGGTAAGTTAATGTACCATGTCGAAGGGAAAGGAGACCATTACAATGCTTCTCCCTCCATCCTGCGATTTTAGGACCATCCCATATTGCCCCAGGGTCTACAAACTGATCCTGAAGAACAGTGGCAGAGGGTAAACAGCTGGAAGCCCAGGGACTGCTTCCCTGGCATTTATTTTTTGATTCATTCAAGGAAAGTGGGCTTCGCTGCTGAGGCCAGCATTTGTTTCCCATCCCTAATTGCCCTTGAGAAGAAGGTGGGGAGCTACCTTCTTGAACTGCTGCGGTCCATGTGGTGCAGGGGAGGTAGTGGTATGGTGGTATTATCACTGGATGAGTATTCCGGAGACCCAGGGTAATGCTCTGGGGATATAGGTTCAAATCCCAGCCACAGCAGATGATGAAATTTGAATTTAATAAAAACCATTGCTGACTGTCATAAAAGTCCATCTGGTTCACTAATATCTTTTAAGCTTTCTCCTTCCTTTAGAAAAGGAATCTGTGGTCCTTAGCTGGTCTTATTTAAATGTGGCTCCAGACCAACAGCGATGTGGTTGACTCTTAAATGCCCCCTGATCAAGGGAAATAAATGCTGGCCTAGCCGGTGATGCCCACATCCCTTGAAAGAACAAAAAAAAATCCCACAGTGCTGTTGGGGAGGGAGTTCCATGATTTTGGCCCAGCGACAGTGAAGGTATAACAATATATTTCCAAGTCAGGATGGTGAGTGACTTGGAGGGGAACTTCCAGGTGGTGGTGTTCCCATCTATCTGCCACCCTTGTTCTTCTAGATGGTAGTGGTTGTGGGTTTGGAAGGTGCCGTCAAAGCAGCCTTGGTGAGTTCCTGCAGTGCATTTTGTAGATGGTACACACTGCTGCTACTGTTCGTCAGGGTGGAGGGAGTGAATGTTTGTGGATGTGGTGTCAATCAAACTGGCTGATTTGCCCTGGATGGTGTCAAGCTTTTTGAGTGTTCTGGGAGCTGCACTTATCCAGGCAAGTAGGGAGTATTCCATCGCACTCCTGACATGTGCTTTGTAGATGGTGAACAGGCTTTGGGGAGTCAGGAGGTGGGTTGCTGGCCGCAGGATTCCTAGCCTCTGACCTGCTCTTGTAGCAACAGCATTTATGTGGCTAGTTCAGTTCAGTTTCTGGCCAACAGTAACCCCCAGAATGTTGATAGTGGGGGATTCAGTGATGGTAAAGCCATTGAATGTCAAGGGGCAATGATTGGATTGTCTCTTGTTGGAGATGGTCATTGACTGACACTTGTGTGACACGGATGTTACTTGCCACTCATCAGCCCAAGTCTGAATATTATCCAGGTCTTGCTGCATTTTGACATGAACTGCTTTGTTTGTGGTGTAGGGAAAATGCAACCAGTGGCAGTCTGGCGGGGAGGGGAATTACAGTTTTGGCGGCGGTGGACACTCACTGGCAAATTTTGCTTCATTTTCCACCAAAACCACCAAAATTTTAGGCAGGATCAGTGAGGAAAGTTTAGCCCTATCAGTCCTGGCTCTAGAGCTGATTGATTCTGATTTCTGAGAGTCTGCCCTGGAGAGAAGAACGCTAGCAGAGTGTTACACACATGTTAAGACTCTATATACTTGCTAGGCAGAGCACAGGAATTTGCAGGGACTATGCTGGAGTCCAATGCATCCTCTGTGGCACTATCAGAAAGAGTAGTCATCAGTATGGTGCACCCTGAAGAAGGCAATAGTTACAGGAACATCCCCAAACATCCTCCATAGCAGGAAGGCCTCCAGGATATTGAGCTCTGCCCTTGTGGAAGCAGTTACCCACAAGCTTGGTCAGCATTTGTGGAGGTTAGCACACTTAAATTAAAAACAGCTGATCCTTTGGCAGTTGATTGAACAATCAGAATCCTCAACATTAAATTGTGCCTGCCACCTGTCTGCCCATCCTCCTAGCCTATCTATATCCATATAGGCCTGGACTACCAGATTGGAACAGACCATCTCTTCCAGAATTAATTCTTGGTTAGAGAGAACCCTGAGAAAGAGGTTCACAGTTGTATTGGTGCCATTAGTTCTGTGCCTTGCAGACAGTGACAGTGGTCAGTAGCAGTGATCTGGCTAAAATGGGCATGGCTGATATTGTTATCCAGCACATCTGGAATCTCTGTTTGTTCTCTCCAATGGCTTCACCATACATCAACTCAGTTGGAGTTCTATTGCCTATAGAGTATCCCACAACAAGTCCAGTCTGTTATCATGCCTCTCCTGTCCATTCTTAATCAGCTCTCACACATCAAATTTAAAATCTCTCTCTCATCCTCACTTCCCGAGATGACCTCATTCTACCATACCTCTACACTCTTCTCCAGATCTATGCAAGAATTGTAATCCTCTACTCTCTTGGCTTCATTTTACTAACCACATGCTCAACGACTCTATCACTGGAAACAGAGCCTTCAGCTACCATGCCACTGGAATTTTCTCCCCAAGCCTTTGGCCTCAGTGTCCCTCTCCCCGCTTTGACAAGTCTTTTACCATGTTTTCAGTCGGACCCCTTCACTTCTCTTGTACTTCCTCTTCAGAGACCACCATTCCTATGCAGAATCTCAGAATAAAAGCCAAATACTACAGATGCTAGAAATCTGAAATAAACACAGACATTGCTGATCTGGTCAGTTCCGAACAAGGGTCAAATTTGAATTAAAACACTAACACGGCTTCTCTCTCCACAGATGCTGCCAGACCTGCTGATTATTTCCAGCACTTTCTGTTTTTATTTCACCATCTTAAAATTGGTGCTGTACAAAGGTGCTATATAAATGAAGTTGTTGTTGAGAGAACTAGGTTGCTAGACACATAAGCCTTGATGATCAAATACACTTTCTCATCCTTCTTCAGTATTGTGCTATAATGTTGCTGTTCACTTTCATTTTTTTTGGGAAACCCCAGCTCCCAAAATTATAGCTCCCTGTAGCAGAAAATGTAAAAACGTTCACATTGTTAAATTATTTACTGTCGAAGACACTGGGTGGCAGTAGAGCCACAATCAAACTCTATTTCGCAGATTTGATTTAACATGAACGAATGTAGGATGTGCTTCCCCTAAACTCTGCGTAAAACCTCACATGCCGGTACATTTCCAACCGAAAGTTGTGTTCAACAAACCTGACATTTTCTGATGAACTGCCACATTTTGAGAGGCCCCAAAATCTGTTGTGATCCTTTACTGCAGTGGGGAAAAATCTTAGAGGGATCGTTATCCGTGACAGCATGGGGTAAGCTTTGTCAAACCAGAACCAATCCATTGACACAATTTTCACTCTCAAAGACCTGTGGATCTGAAGCAGTGCACCAAATATAATCGCCGATTTACTCTGACTTTTAAAAATAATCCAGACGGCTACTGCCACTCTCTGTGCTCATGTTTGATTGCCCCACACTGCCCCCCTGGCAACTTACCTTTCTGATGGCCACCCCAGTCTGAGTGTGACTCTAATCCAGTCACTTATGTCAGGATGCTTGCCTATGGCACTTGCCAAGGCCTGGCATTCAAAATTAAGGGTCTCTTCACTGCCTGAACAGGTGCCCAGCCAACACATTCTGCTGGTTGGTCAGCCAAAAATCAAAATCGACTTCAGAGCTCATACATTGGGAGGGTGGAAGCCCTTCTTGATGAGATGGATGAGGAAATGGTTTGTAGGGGTTTGCAAAGCAACTTAGGTTCCATCACTTGAACCCTGGAAGTAGAGAAAGAAACCTTCGATGGCCTTAATCTGTCAGAAGCAGTGAGAATGAAGCCCAAGTGTATTTGAAGATTACCAAAAAAAAAAAAATTGCTGGAAAAAGTGAAGATTAATTGAAACTCTTTGGCCTCCTCAGGCCTGGGAACTTCTTGAAGTAAGATCAGAAGCAGACCTAGGGTATTTTTAACAGAGATTAAGGAATTTAGGAACTTCCAAACATTTATTAACTATTTACAACTATGTACTGTGACAGGTAAGCACGAGGTTCCTCCCAGAGGCACCTCTCACTGTGTTGTAGAGACATGTGATCTGACACCACCGATGACGTAAATCAGCTGCCATGGGGAATTGAACATTATCATCTGTGCCCGAGGTTTCAGCTGCTTGCTGCTGGTTTCTTTCCATTCCCCACTCATTTGGTGCTGGCCTCCCACAGCAGCATTCGTGCTGCAGCTGCAAGAAGAACACATGGCTAATGTGTTGGGACTGGAGGAGGCAGAGGAATTCCTGAGGAGAGAAGAGAGACGGATAGACAGGTGGCCAAGGAAATGCCACGTGCAACCCAGAAACCACTTGCGCATACTGGAAGAGTCCTAGCTTTGCTGTCTTCGATTGAGCAAGGAGGGGGTTACCTCTTTGAGCACATTTTGGAACTTAAACTGCAGAAAACATCCAACACAGGGACAGCTTACTTAATGCAATTAAAGTCACAGACACATTGAACTTTCATGCAACTGGCTAATTTTGGGTCAGTACTGCTGACATTAGTCAGATAATTCAGTTCCCCATCCAATGCTGCATCAAGATCACTGCAACCTTGTTTGCTGGGAGAACATGTTTGTCACAAGTGGAGAGGGCCCAGCACTTATGCCAGGTTTGGGTTCCCAAAAATATGGTGCCTCATTGTCAAGCAGGGAACAATGAACAACCCTACGGCACATATAGATGAGAGGGGATTTAATTCCATAAACAATCACAACTGAAGAATGGACATCCACCAGCAGGAGTCATGATGCTTAGCTCCAACAGCCATAGTGCCACAATTCTTTGAAGGATCAGGCAGAATGGATGGCTGGCTGTGGAGTGATCATAAATATACCCTGACTAATAACGCCCGTGTCCCCATCCCAAGGCAGTAAGGAATTATGATAATATATGCTCATGCCGAGACATGATATCTTGGGAAACATACCCGCAGGTTGTTAAAGCAGTGTTTTGTTGTTTGGGAGCCTACACTATAACCCAAAGAAAATGTCCAAGATCACTTGCTATTTTCTGCACAGCTTAAATGTGCATCTTAACTTGCCTGGGAGGAGGAAAATGAAGTGGAGAAAGTGTAAGAAGAGGCAGGAGAAATTGCACCAGCTGAAGCCCAGCAAGGCAGACTGGTGTGTTAAGGAGTCATTGACCTTAGTTAAAAATAGAAATGCTGCCCTAACATAAGCAGCCCCATGGGCCACTCTGTAATAAACCTGCACTCTATCAGCCTAAAAGGTATCTGAATGTGCACCTCAAGTGCTGTAACATGCAGGGCTATTTTCAAATGCTGGAGAATGGGATTGGGTTGGGTGGCTCATTTTTCAGCTGACACAGACACAATAGGCCAAGTGGCCTCTTTCTGTGCCAAAAATGTTCTATGATTCTAACGTGGACTTTTCCTTTGCCATGCCTAGGCAGCTATTTGCTGTGATAAATAAAATCATGAAGTGTGAAAACAGAGATATTGTTAAATATATGTGAATCATTGGTTAGATTGCAAATAGAATATATTGCATACAATTTTGGTGCTTTACTTCAGGGAAAATGTCAAGGCCAAAGAGCATGCAAATGCTAATTCCAGCAATGAGAGGTTTTATTAAGAGGAGAGACGAAAGAAACTAGAACTATTTTCATCAGATCAAAGAAGGGTCAGGGGATATCTGAAAGGTGTGTTCAAAATGAAGTTGTTTTCATCAGATTAAAAGGGGGAAGAAAATTATTTCCTTAAGCAGTAACCAATAGGAAGAATTGTAGCTCACCAGCCTGGCAGAATTGATAGATACACTGTTAAAATAGCTGTGCAAAGACTTACTGTCCCATTCTTTCTCATTCCTACATTGTGCCTTCTTAACTGGGGCCTTTTTATGGGTGGCGAAAGAGCCTATCAGACTCATAGAGGAGTCTCATCAATACTTCAAGGAAATTAGGGTGCTACATAGTAAATAGTAGCGTGTGGGGGGTGAAGCTTAGAAAATAAAAGACAAAGGATAGGACAGTAATGCAGAGTACTCATATGTGTTATGATCACAGTTGATGTTACCACTGGACAAGCCAGATCTTAAGGTGGAACCTGGCTCGATAGATCCTAACTTTTATTTTTTGTTTAGATACGTGGTGTGGCTACTGAACAGAGTCACAGGAGTAAGCTGCTGAACTTTTAATCAAGAATAAAACATTTATTAAACATAAGATGAACTATATTACAATATTCCTTCATTCACAACTATACCTTCACAGATGTATATAGATTTGTAAGGATAACACAAGTTACAAAGCTATCTTATACTGTAATGTTCAAAGTAAGTACACAGTCCATATAAACCAGATGCTATGAATTTCTGATCAACTCCCCCCAGACACTTGTTACACCGTGAGCCAACTGGTCTCGCTGATCTCCATCTTTCACCTGAGGGTTTCCAGTTGCCACTCTTGAAGAACTCATAATAGAATCTTCTCCCAAACCAATTCTTTCTCTCAGACGCCTTCCTCAAGAGTCTACCTCTAGGGTTTCGAACTTTCTTTCCGATGTTCTGCTTTCCCGGATCGCCACGTGCATTCAAACTTCCTTCCACTCCCTCTCTCTCACGTGCTCAGCAGTGCTAACAGAACACAACTGCTTCACATGCCCATAGTAGATATTTACAGACCTTCAGCTGTCTCATTGGACCTTCTGACTACTTGCAAGCTATAGTTGCTTTAAGTCTGCTTCCTGCACCTTCCTTCCCTTTAAGTTTGAAGCTTAGAGTCTTCCTGCCTGCTTCTCACTCTTAACTTCACTTAACAGGATCTTTTCTAGGTTCCTGTCCTTCTCCTTTGACTTAACTGTCCTCTTGGAACCTTTCCTGTTCCACTCCCCTGGAAACGGGACTTTCTTCTATAGTTTCTGGAACCTGCTCCTGCAGTTTCCTCTCCTGCCCAACCTCTCTGGAAACCTGGCTTCAGCTGAACTGAAACTGCTTTTCTAGTTGTGTGTGTGTACGTGGGTGGGGGGGGGGGGGGTGCAAGGGCTGCAGGGGGAGGGGGTGCCCTCTCTGGACCCTTGTTGCAAGGCAACAGCACAGTTTTTCCCACTGCATTTTAACTTCCCTAAACCACCAGCCCCCTTGATGACAAAGCTGTCCACTTCAAGGGTCATAAAGCTTATTACAATGCAGGTGCACAAACAAAGCTTAGGCCTGCTGACTCCACTCTAAAACGAAGCTAGATCCCAGGTTTCACCTTTTAACCGGCAAATAGAAAAAATATAAATTAAACTTAAACTTAAAGCTACAGCTTATTTCTATCTCACGCAAACACAAATATAACTTACTTAAACTATCACAATTTCCAAACATATGACTAATGATAACTAGAGTGTGAGAGGAAGGAATGGAGTGCACAAACATAAGAGTGCACCAGCTAATAGGGTCAGAGTAGGGAAAAGAGATAAAAAGACAGAATTAAAGGCTCTTTATCTGAAAACATGTAGCACTCATAATAAGATAAATAAATAAACAAATAGAAACAAATAATATACTGGAGAAATGTGGTTGCAAGGTGACCAAGCATAACTGAATATTCAGGGGTAGCTGACATTTCAGGATGTTAGGCAGAAATTAAAAGGTCCCTAATAACCCGCAGCAGGCACCCTGCTTAGTAAAAACTGGCCTGGAGAAACAGGAGGTCCTCTAGGGCAGGCAAAAATGTTGCTTAATGGGGCCAGGAAGTGCAGGGGTGCTTTTCCGGATCCCATAAAGAGTTTGGATCTCCATGGCTCTGGGCATCTCCTCGCTCCTACCCATGAAATAGCCCCAATCCCCATCCCTTGACTTACTTCAATGTCATGCTGGCTGTGGCCTCCAGGCTTTATGATTTTGATCTGCATGAAGCCAACCAGCTGCCCCTTTCTGTCTATTTCAGGTAGATTGTTGGTGGGATGCAAGTGAGGCCCTTGAGTTAAAATAGCCCAATTGTTGCGCCATTCAATGTTTGATTAGTGAGCTAAACTGCTTTTACCTTGCATCCCTTAATACCTTCGGCTAATAAAAACCCATCAATCTCAATTTTAAATTTAACAATTGATCTAACATGAGTTGCTGTTTGTGGAACAGAATTTCAAACTTCTACCATTCTTTGCATGAAGATGAGTTTCCTAATTTCACTCCTGAAAAGTCCTGTTTCAATTTTTTGACCAGGACATGAGTCCTAGATTCCCCAACTAATGAAAACAGTTTCTCTCAATTTACCTTTCAAGTTTGCATTAATATATTAATCAAATTACTCAATTTTCCAAAGTCCAGGAAACAGCCTTAGCAGGTTCAATCTCTTGTCAGAGCTTAACCCATGGGGCTGTCAGTAGGGGTTGTGCAGGGGCGGGCGGAAGTGAGCATGAACCCAATCGGCGCCCCCTGAGGTGCCTCAGGGAAATTTGTTTAACTTATAAACATCTGAATAAAGTAATTAAAAACATAAAACATGTCCCCTCATGTGACAGTGTCACATGAGCTGGGACATGTCAATGAAATTTTTAAATAATTTTTATTGAATTTATAAACACTTCATGAAACCTCATCCCACCCGTGGATGAGGTTCCACAAAAAATGCGAAGGCCGCCTGGGCTCTTCGCCTGCCCACCAACCTTAAGGTTGGACGGGCAGCTCATTTAATTAAATCAATTAATTTTTAAGAGACCTTAATAGGCCTTTGACAGTTCGGCAGGCATGCAGCCAAGCCGACTGCGTGCCCACCGAGCTGAAAATCTTAATGACGCATGGTGAAGTAGGGCCCCGCCCCCGCTCGCCAACCAGAAAATTCTTTCCTTGGAGTCCAGGTATTTGTCCAGTAAATCCACTCTTCAATCCCTTCAGGACCAATATATCCTTTCTTCAGGACCAATATATCCTTTCTAAGGCATGTTGCCAGAATTGCTCACAATGTTCCAGCCCCATCGTGGCAGGACCTGCCGCGGGAGATTCAGCAGCCCAGCCAAAAGCCCATTGACCTTTGGCAGGACTGGATGATCCCGGCAGCAGGTGGGGCTGGAAAATCCTGCTCCAGGTGTAGTCTAACCAGGAATTTTTTATAACTGAAGCATGACGTCTTTGTATTCTTGTCCTTACGTTTTAAAGGCCAGCATTCCATTAGCCTTTCTGATTATTTTCCATATCTGTCCATGACATTTTAATGAGTCGTATACCTGGACCTCCTCTATTTCTACCTTTTCAAAATGTATAAAGTGCGTCATTCTACCCTTTTTATGTCACAAATAGATGAGCTCACATTAGAACCATAGAACACTACAGCACAGAAAAACAGGCCATTTGGCCCTTCTAGTCTGTGCCAAAATATTATTCCGCTAGTCCCCTTGACCAGCACCTAGTCCATAATCCTCCAGACCTCCCCCATCCATGTATCTATCCAATTTATTCTTAAAATGTAAGAGTGAGCCCCCATTTAACACGTCAGATGGCAGCTCATTCCGCACTCTCACCACTCTCTGAGTGAAGAAGTTCCCCCTAATGTTCCCCCTAAACCTTTCCCCTTTCACCCTAAAGCCATGTCCTCTTGTGTTTATCTCTCCTAATCTAAGTGGAAAGAGCCTACTCGCATTTACTCTGTCTATATCCCTCATAATTTTGTAAACTTCTATCAAATCTCCCCTCATTCTTCTATGCTCCAAGGAATAAAGTCCTAACCTGTTTAATCTTTCCCTGTAACTCAACTCCTGAAGACCCAGCAACATTCTAGTAAATCTTCTCTGCACTCTTTCAATCTTACTGATATCCTTCCTGTAGTTAGGCGACCAGAAATGCACACAATATTCCAAAGTTGGCCTCACCAATGTCTTATACAACCTCACCATAACATCCCAACTCCTATACTCAATACTTTGATTTACGAAGGCCGGTATGCCAAAAGCTTTCTTTACAACCTTGTCCACCTGTGACGCCACTTTCAGGGAATTATGTATCTGAACACCCAGATCCCTTTGTTCCTCCGCACTCCTCAGTGCCCTACCATTTACTGTGTATGTTCTACCTTGGTTTGACCTTCCAAAATGCAATACCTCACACTTTTCTGCATTAAATTCCATCTGCCATTTTCTGGCCAATTTTTCCAGTTGGTCCAGATCCCCCTGCAAGCTTTGAAAGCCTTCCTCGCTGTCCACAACGCCTCCAATCTTAGTGTCATCAGCAAACTTGCTGATCCAATTTACCACATTATCATCCAGATCATTGATGTAGACAACAAACAACAATGGTCCCAGCACAGATCCCTGAGGCACACCACTAGTCACAGGCCTCCAGTCTGAGAAGCAATCATCCACTACCACTCTCTGTCTTCTCCCACACAGCCAATTTCGAATCCAGTTTACAACCTCTCCATGGATACCAAGTGTCTGAACCTTCTGAACTAACCTCCCATGTGGGACCTTGTCAAAGCCCTTACTAAAGTCCATGTAGACAACATCCACAGCCTTTCGTTCATCTACTTTCTTGGTAACCTCCTCAAAAAACTCTGCAAGGTTCGTTAAACACCATCTACCACGCACAAAGCCATGCTGACTATCCTTAATCAGCCCTTGGCTGTCCAAATAATTATAAATCCGATCTCTCAGAACACCTTCCAATAATTTACCTACTACTGACGTCAGGCTCACTGGCCTGTAATTACCTGGTTTACTTTTGGAGCCTTTTTTAAACAACAGAACAACATGAGCTACCCTTCAATCCTCCGGCACCTCACCCCTGGCTAAGGACATTTTAAATATTTCTGCCAGGGCCTCTGCAATTTCTACACTAGTCTCCCTCAAGGTCCGAGGGAATATCATGTCAGGCCCGGGGGATTTATCTACCTTTATTTGCTGTAAGGCAGCAAGCACCTCCTCCTCTTTAACCTCTATATGTTCCATGACACTACTGCTTGTTTCCCTTCCTTCCTTATACACTATGCCAGTTTCCTGAGTAAATACTGATACAAAAAAACTGTTTAAGATCTCCCCCATCTCGTGAGGCTCCACACATAGACGACCACTCTGATCTTCAAGGGGATCAATTTTGTACCTTACTATCCTTTTACTCTTAATATACTTGTAGAAACCCTTCGGGTTTACGTTCACATTATCTGCCAAAGCAACCTCATGTCTTCTTTTTGCCTTCCTGATTTCCTTCTTTAGTATTTTCTTACATTTTCTATACTCTACAAGGACTTCATTTGCTCCTTGTTGCCTATACCTGCTATACACCTCTCTCTCCTTCTTAACCAGATCACCAATATCCCTTGAAAACCAAGGTTCCCTATACCCGTTAACTTTGCCTTTAATCCTGACAGGAACATGCAAACTCTGCACTCTCAAAATTTCACCTTTGAATGCCTTCCACTTACTGAACACATCCTCGCCAGAAAACAACTTATGCCAATCCACTCTTCCTAGATCCTTTCTCATTTCCACAAAATTGGCCTTTCTCCAATTTAGAATCTCAACTCGAGGACCAGACCTATCCTTATCCATAATTAACTTAAAACTAATGACATTGTGGTCACTGGACACAAAATGTTTGCCTATACATACTTCTGTCACCTGACCTGTCTGGTTCCCTAATAGGAGATCAAGTGTTACATCCTCTCTCGTTGGTACCTCTGTATATTGATTTAGAAAACTTTCCTGAACACATTTGACAAACTCCAAGCCATCCAGCCCTTTGGAGTCCCAGTCAATATGTGGAAAGTTAAAATCTCCTACTATCACAACTTTCTGTTTCTTACATTGAAGTACATTTCTCATGTTTTTGCCCTTTCACTTAGTCAATCAATACCTCTTTGCAATTTTACACTTATATCTGCACTATCTACAATGATACCTGTTTTTGTGTCATCAAGAAATTGGAATAGTAAATTCAGAGTAGTCAAATCCTTGTGGGATATTACTAGTCACCTCCCATTATCCTGACTCTGTGTCTCTCTGCTCAGCTAATTTCCTAACTAGGTCAATAATTTGCTTCAATTCCATGAATTTCAATTTTAGGTAAGTCTCTTACAAAGAACTTTATCAAATGCCTTCTGGAAATCCATATAAATAACATCTATACACATTCCTGTCCACGACTTTAGCCACCGCTCCAAAAAATATTTAATCAGATTTGTCTGGCTTGGCATATACCCTTTAAAAATTACATCTGGTAGATCTGATGCTCACCCTACCCACCTCAGCTGTCCAAAACCGCCCCATCAAACCTGTGGCTTCAATGAGCCTCTGACTATTTCCTGCTCCTTGAGGAGCATCTGTGTTAAATGCCTTTATTTTCTTTTCCTCCTTCTCCTTCCCTTCCTGCTACACTTCAATGTTCCTGCCAATGTCATTACATCCATGCTTTTGACAAAAAATGCTGTTGTGTTCTATTCAGCTCTGAGCTAATAATTTAAAATTGCCATTAATTCAGGTCACAAACTTGAGGTCTAAACTGGAATAAAATTCTCAAATTTTGATTTGATTCTGAGTTTTGGAATGCAACATTAGCTTCTCAATAATTTTAACAAGGCCATAATAAACAAAAAGTGATTTTCACTTTTCACTAATCTGTCTTTAGAATGTTAAAGGTACTTAGGGTAGTGTTAAAAATGGATGAATTGTCCATTAGCACTCTCTATTTGTGCTGGAAACTGTCTATATTCATCTACTCTTCCCATTAAAAATTGCAGACAAAGGAAGTTTCTGCCTTGCTTGGGCTGAATTGATTCTCCTCAATATGCTTTTCTTTTGCACTTAGAATCAATCTATTCTGATAAAAATAATCAGCACTTGTGATAATGAAAAACATTTTCATTCTATTCATTAAAAAAAATTTGTATGTTACATTATGAAGCATTTATTTCAGATGATTGAATTTCTGAGTTCTTGAGCAATTAAATGGATGCTGCCGACTTTAACTGAGAAGTATTCCTCTTTCTTGTAACTTGGAGAAAATGGGGAGAATTTTCCACTTGATGTGTGGGCATGTGCCCAACATGCTCGGGCATGAAATAGCGCGCAACAATGTTGGGTGAGTATCCCGACATCATCATGCGCTTGTGCGATATTTCATTTGGCGAGCACTTGCGAGAGTTGGCAGAGCACCCACTGACAATTAGGAGGCCTATTAAGGCCATTAATTTATTAATTAAGTGCCATTTTTTGCTGCCCGTTCAACGTTACATTTGGTGGGAGGGCAAATCGGCCAGGTGGCCTTTACATTTTTGAGGAAACCTCATCCATGGGCAGGATAAGGTTTCCGATATTAATTTTTGAAAAATTAAAATGTTTTGACATAATTTTTATTATGTGTATGTGCATGTGAGTGAGTCCTATGTGGAGACATTTTTTTCATAATTTAAAACTCCTTATTTTTAATTTTAAAATTCTCAGCTCCCTGAAGCAGCTCTCTGCCTTCAGGGAGCTTTCATTGTGTGCTCCCCTGAGTCTGCGCAGACTTCAGCACTCCCTCTCCTCTCACCCCTACTCCAGCAGCGCAGAGCCTTTTAGCGCGCCGTTAATTGGCCAGCCAGTGTGAAATCACGGTCGGGGTCCCATCACAGGCCGCAGACTGTTTCCCGGCCGCTCCCGGGCCTGCCCACCGCGTCCACCGGATGACCTGAAAATCCTTCCCTATGGGTGTAATTTAATGAGTGCCCACTGGTTAGAGAACCATATCATTTCTCTCCAGGAGACCTGATGCAGTTACCAAGTAAATACGCACTTACCTGGATAGTGTTGGGCCTCCCACTCAATTGGGGTGGATATCCCTTTAAAATAAGTACTAATGATAGCAGATGACTATGTTCATTAACTGGAGAAGTTTGCCTTCTGAAGTTTATTAAATTAAACTGTAGATGTTAATATACATTTTTTGTTTTAATTTCTCTGGACACTACTGTATTATTTATAATTAAGACCAATTTTGCACATAAGGATTCTTGCTTGAGAATTTAGAAACAATGAATAATTTGGCCAGACATAACTTTTCTTTATTCTTTCATGGGATGTGGATGTCATTGGCTAAGCCAGCATTTAATGCCCATCCCTAATTGCCCTTGAGAAGGTGGTGGCAGTGAACCGCCATCTTGAGCCACTGCTGTCCATGTGGTGTAGGTACACCCACAGTGCTGTTAAGGAAGGAATTCCAGGATTTTGACCGAGCGACAGTAAAGGAACGGTGACATATTTCCAAGTCAGGATGGTGAGTGGTTTGGAAGGGAACTTGCAGGTAGTGGTGCTCCCATGCACCTGCTGGTCTTGTCCTTCTAGATGATAAAGGTTGAGGGTTAGTAAGGTGCTGTTGAAGGAGGCTTGTAATTTTCTGTAGTTCATCTTGTAGATGGTACACGCTGCTGCCACTGTGCGTTAGTGAGGGAGACAGTGAATGTTGAAGCTGTTGAATGGAGTGCCAATCAAGCGGACTGTTTTGTCCTGGATGGTGTCAAGCTTCTTGAGTATTGTTGGAGCTGCACTCATCTAGGCAAGTGGAGAGTATTCCATCACAATCCTGACTTGGGCCTTGTGGATGATTGTTATGGACAGGAGGGATTTTAATTTAACAGCCCTGATTTCTCCTCTCACCACCCATCCATAAACAGAAAGGTGTTTTGCTTTTGATTTCCCTTTATAAATGGTGGGATATTTCCCAACCCTTCAGTTTTGGTGTGATCCAATTTTTGTTAATAATCCCACAGCAAACTTGAGATAGGGTAAACTCAGAGGGTTAGTTTATTCCTGCACACTCAAGATGCAAGGGGGGATGTTGCTATTTAGCCCACCCAGTGCATTCATACATTAAAAGAGAGATAGAGGAAGAAAGAGTTACAGGGCAAAGACCACAGAGCAAAGGGTTATTGTTTCAAGTGAGTCCAGAATCCAGAATCAAAGTCCAATACTGTATTCTTTCACAGAGGTCAGCAGGCTTAAGAATGATGATGGATAATTCACTTTTCCAGTAGAGATGACTTCCACGATGGGATAGGTATATAGGGATGAATTAGTCTTGTAGTAGAAACTGTGCAGTTGGGGGCTCGGCAATCACCAGGACCAAGTTCTTGTTCTGAGCTGCTGCTTGCTAGATGGAAGATGGCAAACTGATTAGCAGTACAGCAAGACAGTGTTACAGATTCCTCTGGCTAGGGTATCATTTCACATGACTCTCATCTGTCCACTTTGGCTTTATAAAGGATTTATATCCCTTTGTCTGGATTCCAGACCTTGTTAATATTTCAACCATTAAGAATTTGAAAGGAGAGGCAGATTTTTTGATCTACAGGGGTATCATGATTTACGTTGGGGGGGTGGGGGGAGCAGGCAATAAAGTGGAGTTCAGGCCATAATAAATCTGCTGTGATCTTCCTGAATGGTGGAGCAGGCTGGAATGGGCCAGATGGTCTATTTCTGCTCCGATTTCTTAGGTTCTTATGTTGTTATAGAACTAGCTGCACCCCTAGCCAAGCTTTTCCAGTACAGTTACAACACTGATATCTAGCCAACCTTCTAGAAAAATGCCCAGGTATATGCTGTCCACATAAAGGTCAAATCTAATTTGCCAATTACTGCCCCATCACTCTACTCTTGATCATCAGCAAAGTGATGGAATGTGCCATTGCCAGTGCTAGCAGGTGGTAATTATTCACCAAGAACCTACTCACCGATGGTCATTTTGGGTTCCACCAGGCATACTTGGCCCCTGACCTCAATACAACCGTAGTGCAAACATGGACAAAAAACTGAATTCCAGAAGTGAGGTGAGAGTGACTGGCCTAGACACCAAGGGAGCATTTGACCGAGTGTGGAATCAAAGAGTCTTTGCAAAATCAAGGTCAATGGCAATCAGGGAGAAAACCCTTCAACTGTCTGGAGTCATACCTAGCACAAAGGAAGATGACTGTGGTTGTTAGAAATCAGTCATCTTTGCCCCAGGATATTGCCACAGGAGTTTCTTAGGGTAGTGTCCTAGGCCCAAACATCTTTAGCTGCTTCACCAATGACCTTCTCTGCACCATAAGTTCAGCAATGAGGATGTTCATTGATGTTTGCACAATGTCAAATTCCATTCACAACTCCCCATATAATGAAACAATCTGTGCCCGCATACAGCAAGACTCGGACATCATTCAGGCTTGGGCTGATAAGTAGCAATTAATATCCACGCCAAACAAAAGCTAGGTAAAAACAGGTAATGACCATTTCCAACAAGAGAGAATCTAACCATTTCCCCCTGACATTCAATGGCATTACATTGCTGAATACCCCACAATCAACACTCTGGGATTACTACTGACCAGAAACTTAACTGGACCAGCCATGTACATACTGTAGCTACAACAGCAAGTCAGAGGCTGGGAGTTCTGCAACAATTAACTCACCTCCTGACTCCCAAAAGCTTGTCACTGTTGATAAGGCAGAGGTCAGAAGTGTGATGGAATACTCTCCATTTGACTGGATTAGTGCAGTTTCAACAACACTCAAGAACCTCAATCCCATCCAGAACAAAGCAGCTTGTTTGATTGGTACCCCATCCACCACCTTAAAGATTCACTCCCAGCACCATTGATGGAGAGTGGCAGCAGTGTGTGCCTTTCACAAAATGCATGCTGAACTTGCCAAGGATTCTGCAACAGCATCTTCCTACGCACGGCCTCCACCACAGAGAATGACAAAGACTTCAGATACATGGGAACATTACCACCTGCAAGTTCCTCTCCAAGTCTCAAACCATCCTGACTTGGAAATATATCATCATTGTTTCTCTACCACCAGTTCAAAAACCGGAATCTCCCTCCCCAACAGCACTGTTGGTGTACGTACTTGGACTGCAGCAGTCCAAGAAAGTGGCTCATCATCACCTTCTCAAGGGCAATTAAGATAAGCATAAATGTTGGTCTTGCATCATGCACACATCCCATGAACCAGTTCTAACTAGCTACCCAATTAACTAACAGCAGGCAGCTTGTTTACCAGTTATTTACCATCTCTAATTGCCCTCAAGAAGGTGGTGGTGAGCTGCTTTCTTGAGCTGCTGCAGTCCATGTGGTGTAGGTACATCCACCATACTGTTAGGGAGGGAGATTGTGGAGTTTTGTAATGCAACACAAGTTTTACATTAATGAGCTTGATAGGGTCTCACAAACAGAAGAAGTAGTTTTTTTTAACTTTTCGCAAATCTGAATGGTAAAGATATTCAGATAAATGTTAAATGGGGTTGGTGGGGCTAAATTCAAAGTTTCCTGAAAACAGAGATTGTGATGCTTGATGCAAGGTACCAGCATGGATAGAAGATTGGCTGTCTGGCAGGAGGCAGAGAGTGGGGATAAGGGTGTCCTTCTCAGGATGACGGCCGGTGACTAGTGGAGTTCCGCAGGGGTCAGTGTTGGGACCACAACTTTTCACTTTAAACATTAATGATCTAGATGAAGGAACTGAGGACATCCTGGCTAGGTTTGCAGATGATACAAAGATAGGTGGAGACACAGGTAGTATTGAGGAGGTGGGAAGGCTGCAGAAGGATTTTGACAGGTTAGGAAAATGGGCAAAGAAGTGGCAGATGGAATACAACGTGGGGAAGTGTGAGATCATGCACTTTGGTAGGAAGAATAGAGGCATAGACTATTTTCTAAATGGGGAGAGAATTCAGAAGTCTGGAGTGCAAAGGGACTTGGGAGTCCTAGTCCAGGATTCTCTTAAGCTTAACTTGCAGGTTGAGTCGGTAGTTAGGAAGGCAAATGCAATGTTGGCATTTATTTCGAGAGGATTAGAATATA
The DNA here is from genome assembly GCF_017639515.1 of Carcharodon carcharias. Lineage (NCBI taxonomy): Eukaryota > Metazoa > Chordata > Chondrichthyes > Lamniformes > Lamnidae > Carcharodon > Carcharodon carcharias. The sequence continues at coordinate 78,787,133 of NC_054469.1, read as the reverse complement.
AAAGCAGGGATGTGCTGCTGAGGCTTTATAAGGCTCTGGTCAGACCACATTTAGAATATTGTGAGCAATTTTGGGTCTCAGGAAGGATGTGCTGGCCCTGGAGAGGGTCCAGAGGAGGTTCACGAGAATGATCCCAGGAATGAAAGGCTTAGCATATGAGGAACGTTTGAGGACTCTGGGTCTATACTCGATGGAGTTTAGAAGGATGAGGGGGGATCTGATTGAAACTTACAGAATACTGAAAGGCCTGGATAGAGTGGACATGCGGAAGATGTTTCCATTAGTAGGAGAGACTAGGACCCGAGGGCACAGCCTCAGAGTAAAGGGAAGACCTTTTAGAACAGAGATGAGGAGAAACTTCTTTAGCCAGAGAGTGGTGAATCTATGGAATTCATTGCCACAGAAGACTGTGGAGGCTAGGTCATTGAGTGTATTTAAGACCGAGATAGAAAGGTTCTTGATTGGTAAGGGGATCAAAGATTATGGGGAGAAGGCAGGAGAATGGGGTTGAGAAACCTATCAGCCATGATTGAATGGTGGAGCAGACTCGATGGGCTGAATGACCTAATTTCTGCTCCTATGTCTTACGGTCTTATGGTCTTATGGATTAACCTAAGCCTGTTGACAGCAATACAGGCAACATGACTACTTTGTGTTTCCTGCTGTTATAATTAATTTTAGCACTCAGCCAGCACTAACTGCTGATTGGCTAGACGCCCGAGCGGAGCTCAATATTATGAGTGGCCATGCACTGCTAATATTATCCTGCACCTCTAAAAGGGAAGGGACACTGTGGCTAGGGCAAGTGCTGGCAGTCATGCAGGAACTGAACCTGATCTAACATTGAATAAAAGCACAACATGGGATGGAGTGCTCGCTGCAAAGTTTTGCTCACTTAAGGCCTTGGTGGAGGAGGTGGAAAGAGGAGAGATGTTCTGTATCCACAGTGTCTAAGAGGCTCTCCAGACTGACACTGAGAAGGCAGTGGGAGAATATAGCTATGGCAGTCAATGACAGGTGTCTAACCCTGAGGACCTGAATGCAGAAGCAATGTGCAATAGGCAGAACTAAGTGCTCACAACCAACAGATCAGAACTAAACTCCGCAGTCCTGCCACATCCAATCGTGAATGGTGGTGAACAATTAAACAACAAATTGGGCGAGGAGTCTCCACAAATATCCCCATCCTCAATAGTGGAGGAGCCCAGCACATCAATGCAAAAGAAAAGGCTGAGGTACTTGCAGAAGTGCCTAGTGGACGATCCATCTCAGCCACCTCCGGAGATCCCCAGCATCACAGATACCAGTCTTCAGCCAATTTGATTCACTCCACATGATATCACGAAACAGCTGAAGATACCGCAAAGGCTGTGAGCCCTGACACGTTTCCGGCAATAGTACTGAAGAATTGTGCTCTAGAATGTGCCACGCCCCTGGCCAAGCTGTTCCAGTACAGCTACAACAATGGCATCTCTCCGGCAATTTGGAAAATTGCCCAGGTATGTCCTGTCCACAAAAATCAGGGCAAATCCAACACAGCCAATTCCGGCCCCATCAGTCTACTCTCCATCATCAGTAAAGTGATGAAAGGGGTCATCAACTGTGCTATCAAGCAGCACTTACTCAGCAATAACCTGCTCCCTGACACTCAGTTTGGATTCCATCAGGGTCGCCTAGTTCCTCATTACAGCTTTGGCCCAAACATGGGCAAAAGAGTTGAACTCAAAAGGTGAGGTGAGGTGAGAATGACTGCCCTTGACATCAAGGCAGCATTTGACCAAATGTGGCATCAAGGAGCCCTGCAAAACTGGAGTAAATGGGAATCAAAGGAAAACTCTCCACTGGTTGGAGTCATACCCAGCACAAAGAAAGATGGTTGTGTTTTTTGGAGATCAATCATCTCAGCCCTAGGCCCAACCATCTTCAGTTCCTTCATCAATGACCTTCCCTGCATCTTAAGGTCAGAAGTGGGGATGTTCGCTGATGATTGCACAATGTTCAGTACCATTCTTGACTCCTCAGGTACTGAAACAGTCCATGTCCAAATGCAACGAGATATGGACAATATTCAGAAACAAAAACAGAAAATGTTGGAAAAACTCAGCAGGTCTGACAGCATCTGTGGAGAGAGAAACAGAGTTAATGTTTCAAACCTGTATGACCCTTCTTCATAGCTCAGTTTCTCGCTCCATAGATGCTGTCAGACCTGCTGAGTTTTTCCAGCATTTTCTGTTTTTATTTCAGATTTCTAGCATCCGCTGTATTATGGTTTTATGGACAATATTCAGGCTTGTCCTGATCAGTAGCAAACAATATTCATGCCATACAAGTGCCAAGCAATGACCATTTCCAACAAGAAAGAATTTAACCATCTCCCCTTGACATTCAAAAGCGTTACCATTGCTGAGCCCCCACTATCAAAATCCTGGGGGTTACCTAGAAACTGAACTGAACCAGCCATATAAATAATGTGGTTACAAGACCAGTTCAGAGGCTGGGACTTCTACAGAGGCTAACTCACCTCCTGATTTCTCAAAGTCTATCCACCATGATCTGCAAGGTACAAGTCAGGAGTGTGATGGAATGCTCTCCATTTGCCTGGATGAGTGCAGCTCCAACAACATTTAAGAAGCTCGACACCATCCAGAACAAAGCAGACAACTTGATTGGCACCCCTTCCACAACCTTCATCATTCACTCTCTCCACCATTGACGCATAGCGGCAGCAGTGTGTACCATCTACAAGATGCACTGCAGCAATTCACCAAGGCTCCTTCAATAGCACCTTCAAAACCCGCAACCTCAACCACCTAGAAAGGCAAGGAACACCACCACCTGCAAGTTCCCCTCCAAGCCACACTCCATCCTGACTTGGAAATATATCGCCATTCCTTCATTGTGGCTGGGTCAAAATCTTGGAACTCCCTTCCTAACAGCACCTGTACCACATGGTCTGCAGCGGTTCAAGAAGGCAGCTCACCATCTTCTCAAGGGCAATTAGGGGTGGGAAATAAATGCTGACCTAGCTAGCGACACTCACATCCCATGAACTAATAAATTTTAAAAAAGTGGTCTGTACCAAAGAATGAGGAGAGGAAAGGATAGCACTGGAACTAGCTTGCCAAAGGGTGAGGCCGTACATTGTTCTCCTTGCAGAGAACTCAACTGAGCACTTTAATGAGGCAGCCAACAGCCTTCCACCAGCCTGCAGTCACTGGGGTAGCACTGCATAGGAGTAACAAAGACACAAGGAAGACGGGTATTAAACGAGTGCATAAGGTTGATTTTTAATGTTTTCATATATGCAATAATTTCATTTATAAATTTGGTCTGCAATGTTTGCTTTGAGGGTCCTTTTATTTTTGCATTGTGATCAAGCATTGTGATCAGCGACAGGTGTGAAAGTGTTGGTGAACGTGGAGTTGTGGTTGTGGTTATTGGTATCATGTTCAAATGAGTTATTCAAAAGACAGCCCAACCAGAAAGGGAAGAGACTGTCTAAGTGGCATCCTCCCCTCCCTTCCCTTCTCTTCCTCCTTATTTTTTATTCATTCACAGGATGTGGGCTTTCCTGGCTGGGTCAGCATTTATTGCCCATCTCTAGTTTCCCTTGAGAAGGCAGTGGTGAGCTGCCTTCTTGAACCGCTGCAGTCCATGTGTTGTAGGTACATCCACAGTGCTGTTAGGGAGGGAGTTCCAGGATTTTGACCCAGTGACAGTGAAGGAACGGTGATATATTTCCAAGTCAGAATGGTGAGTGACTTGGATGGGAACTCCCAGGTGGTGATGTTCCCATCTATATGCTGCCCCTGTCCTTCTGGATGGTAGTGGTCGTGGGTTTGGAAGGCGCTGTCAAAGGAGCTTTGGTGAATTCCTGCAGTGCATCTTGTAGACGGTACACACTGCTACTACTGTCTGTCGGTGGTGGAGGGAGTGAATGTTTGTGGATGTGGAGCCAAACAGGGGGGCTGCTTTGTCCTGGATGGTGTCGAGCTTCTTGAGTGTTGTGAGAGCTGCACTCATACAAGCAAGTGGGGAGTATTCCATCACACTCCTGACTTGTGCCTTGTAGATGGAGGATAGGATTTGGGGAGTCAGGAGGTGAGTTACTTGTCGCATGATTCTTAGTCCCTGACCCGCACTTGTAGCCACAGTATTTATATGGCTAGACCAGTTCAGTTTCTGGTCAATGGTACCTCCTGGGATGTTGATAGCAGGGGATTCAGTGATGGTAATGCCATTGAACATTAAGGGGGGATAGTTGGATTCTCTCTTGTTGAAGATGGTCATTGCTTAAAACTTGTGTGGCAACAAGGTTACTTGTCAGTTATCAGCCCAAACTTGGATATTATCCAGGCCTTGCTGCATTTGGACATGCACTGTTTCAGTGTCTGAGGAATCATGAATGGGGCTGATCATTGTGCAATCATCAGTGAAAATCCCCACTCCTGACCTTATGATGGAAGGAAGTTCATTAATGAAGCAGCTGAAGATGGTTGGACCTAGAACACTACCCTGAGGCACTCCTGCAGTGATGCCCTGGAGCAGAGACGACTGACACCCAACAACCACAACCAATTTCCTTTGTGAAATATGACTTTCAACCAGTGGAGACTTTTCCCCCGATTTCCATTGACTCCATTTTGCTAGGCCTCCTTGATGCCACACTCAGTCAAATGCAGTTTTGATGTCAAGGGCAGTCATTCTCACCTCATCTTGGGAGTTCAGCTCTTTTGCCCATGTTTGTCATCATGCTCCAGTTCCTGAGCTGCTCACCATATAACTGGTGGCAAATGTCATTCCCTCATGATGTCAAGGTTGTGCACCATGCAGCGAACCATCATGAATCTTGACATCCCCTCTGTTCAGATCCTTCAGCGCAGTCCAGGCAGCAGAAGCATTCCTTCAGTACACAAATAGTCTGCTATATGACAATTTATGTAGCAGCATGTTTATCATTGTATGCATGCTGCCCAGGTCTGCATGGGTTCGCACTGGAGTCATCAGCCATGTGGCCAATAGATAGTCCTTGTTACCCAATGGACACCCAAAAGACACTCTTTGGTTTTCCATGGTGGTTCAAATACAACTGGCAAAATGGACTGCCACAGAATGAAGGTTTCAAGACTGCTGCTAGGATATTGGGCATGATTCTCAGCATATGGCCACACACCAGCTGGATGTTGAGGAAGCAGAATCTCTCTCTTTTCCAGTGTAGGGCTGAGTTAACATGCAGCAACCGCAAAGTGGTGTGCGTGCAGTCGGTGGCAACCTGCACCATGGGGAAGCCTGCAATTCTAGCAAAATCAAGAGCTCACTCCACGTGCTTCTCCATGGCAAAAGGTAATGAAATGTAGTTAATTTTCAAATGACTAGTAAGTGTTAGTGAACTCCCTTATTTGACAGTGGAGGGAAAACTGAACATGGTTTAAATATCTCAAGCTACAGCATGAAGTCTCATTGCCACAGTCATCTTCCCAGCCACTGGTAATGCTGACCTTGTCCTGCTCTGTGGCTGCAGCAGGTGGCAGATCTCAGTAGGACATATTTACTGAATTGCACACATCATACACATTGCTCTTCACTGAGGTTCAGGTCACAGAATTGTTCCATGAGCACCCTGGGCAGTTATGGTCTCCTACTGAGAGTCCTTCTCATCCTCCTTCTTCCAACAGACTGCCCTGCTATGTGTTGCCTCTGTTCATTCTCTAAGTCATCCTGTATTCCAGGGGAAATGTCTACTCCTGCATTCATGTCTAGGAGCAACTAGTTTGCATCAAAGCCTTGAGGTCAGAGGAAAAAATCCTTCAGCCCCCTGCTATAACTCTCCCTGTAGACTTTCGCAACTTGAAACAACTATAGAAAATGTCAAACACTATTGAATTGTAGCAACAGTCAGACAAAATCAACCAGTAACAAACCTGAAAGTAATTCATGATCCCTTTAAATAAAGCTGGTGGTGCTCCTTCTTGCTGCTGAATTCATGTTCAACTGTGCAAGATTAAGAGAGAGTGTTAGCCAGAGCATTGAGCTCCAAAATGGCATCACTGGTGCCAAAACAGCATTAATCTCCCAGTATCCCACCTGATTTTACACCATCCCATATCCCAGTTCACTCTGAGATAAGGTGATGGGCAGTGGGGGTTGCAGTGGTGTAAAATTGTGGCCATGGTATCCCTGCTGCCCCATGGCAGTCCATTTGGTTTGTCCCCTCTGCCAACCCAAGAATGCTGGCCACTATCCATGATTTTATAGCATTTACTAAATAAATTCAAGTTTTTTTCTTTCTGTGCAGAAGTTTGCAGAAACAACGTGGCCTCCTTCCCAAATCATGGGAATGAGGTAATTTTAATGATTGGGTTGGGCAGCTCATGCTTGTACAGATGCAATAGATGGGCCTTCATTGATTGTTCCTGGGAAAATAAGAGGCCCTTCTCAGGGAACCTTAGCAAGCATTACCAGGGTCTACAACCTAAAGATCCACCTGCATTATATAAGAACATAAGAACATAAGAACTAGGAGCAGGAGTAGGCAATTCAGCCCCTCAAGTCTACCCCACCATTCATTATGATCATAGCTGATCTCATTTCGCCCTCAACTTCAATTTCCCACCATCTCCCCATAACCTTGCAACCCATTACTAATTAAAAATCTGTCTATCTCTTCCTTAAATTTATTCCATGTCCTGGCATCCACTGCACTCTGAGGTAGTGAATTCCACAGATTCACGACCCTTTGAGAAAAATAATGCCTCCTCATCTCTGATTTAAATCTACCACCCCTTAGCCTAAAACTATAGCCTCTCATTCTAGAATGCACCACAAGGGGAAACATCTGCTCCACGTCTACTTTTTCTATCACCTTTAGCATCTTATATACCTCAATTAGATCTCCTCTCATCCTTCTAAACTCTAGAGTGTATAGGCCTAAACTGTTCAATCTCTCCTCATAAGACAAGCTCCACACCTCTGGAATCAATCTAGTGAACCTCCTCTGAACTGCCTCCAATGCAACTACATCCTTCCTCAGGTAAGGGGACCAAAACTGTGCACAGTATTCCAGGTGCGGTCTCACCAATACCTTGTAAAGTTGCAACAACACTTCCCTATTTTTTACTCTATTCCTTTAGCAATAAATGCCAAAATTCCTTTTGCCTTCCTTATTACCTGCTGTACCTGCATACTAGCTTTCAGTGATTAATGCACGAGGACACCCAGATCCCTCTGCACTGAAGCATTCTGAAGTTCCTCTCCATTTAAATAATAAGTCACCTTTTTATTCTTCTGACCAAAATGGATAACCTCACACTTATCCATGTTAAACGCCATCTGCCAAATTTTGGTCCACTCACCTAACCTGTCCATATCCATTTGTAAATTTTTTATTTTGTCATTGCAACTTACTTTCCCACCTATTTTGGTGTCATCTGCAAATTTAGCTATAGTACCTTCTATCCCTGAATCCAAGTCATTAATATAGATTGTAAATAGTTGGGGCCCAAGGACGGAACCCTGTGGCACCTCACTAGTTACAGCTTGCCATCCAGAAAAAGACCCATTTATCCTGACTCTCTGCTTTCTGTTGGTTAGCTAATCCTCTTTCCAAGCTAATACATTACCGCTAACTCTGTGTGATCTTAACTTGTGTATTAATCTTTTGTGTGGCACCTTATCAAAGGTCTTTTGGAAGTCCAGATATACTACATCTACAGGATCCACTTTGCTTGTCACATCTTTTCACCCTATCCTTTCACTTCAGTAATTTCAGCTCCTAGAATTTTATATTGCACTATAAATGCATTTTCTTTGTTCACTTGGAGAATACATGGAAGGAGAGACTGCAATGCAAACTGACCTCACATCTAGAAGTCCAATGTACAGAACTTGAGTATTACTGAAAAAAGGGACATGTCTAAGCTTTTCATTTTGCACTCATCAGCACACTCATAAGTATACCAATATAAAGGGAAAAGAGCAATTTATACTGTATATGAAGAAAGTGCTGATTGGTTGGCAAGTGGCATTGCCAAGGAGAATGCACCACAGATGGTGACTGATAGTTAACTGCCAAGCAATATTTGAAATGTAAACCAGGCAACTTGACCTTGATTGGTCAAGTCATTGCCCTGAGGAATGAGTCAGTGAATGGCTGTCGCTCACCAGTTTATTATAGACCCAAATTTCTTACACCCTCCCACCACTGACTACTCTCCCCATTCCCCCAACTGACCAGCCCCCACTGACCACCCCACACTGACCATCCCACACTGACCATCCCCTTGACCAACTGACCTCCCACTGACCACCACCCCTCTGACCAACTGATCCCCACTGACCATCGCCCAAAGACCACCTGACCCCCAATTCCCTAGTGACCACCCAACCCCCCTCGACCACCCGATCCCACTGACCTTGGTCCCCACTGACCACCTCCCCAATTCACCACCCTCTGACCACCTGATTCACCTCCACTGAACAACCAAGCCCCCTTGACCACCTAACCCCCCCGCTCACCACCTGATCCTCTGACCACCTGTTCCCAGCCCACTGACCATCCGACACCCACCCTGACCACCTGAACTACCTTACACCCAACCCCCACAACCCCAATCCTGCCCACTTACCTTATACACTTACTTCTCCCTGGCTGCCCAAAGTAACTGGGCCTTTAAACTTACCTGCTGGAAGGCAGCCAGTGCCATAAAAAAGGGGAACTGCCTTCCTTACATCCAACAGAGCTGCCCTCGACACAAGGCCTCGGGAACCCTCTGCACTACACTGTTCTCGCCCAGCCTGAGTCAGAAGGTCAGGCGAGAAAGAAGCGTCTTCTTTTCCATTTAAGTATCGATTTGATTCTGATTGCTACTCCATGGAAGATCTGGGCAAAAATGTTTTTGAAGAATGAAAAAGCTCAAATTTTAAACATTGGCTCAGAACTTCTGATCTCTGGATGGCCATACCCAGTCGGTACTCCAGAAGATGCGCTGGGGGACCGCTTGGAAGTCCCCAGACTCTGACTACATGGGAATTGCCCGGATGTTTGGATTTCTGATGGGCAATTCTCCTGCACCTGGAATACTCTGAGTTAAAGCAGAGACTTTGGATGGTTCCAACTTGCTTACCAGAATAGTTACGCAGGAAAATTTAGAAGATTAAAACCAGTTCTAACTCCTGGTTAACTATAATACTGACCCCCTCCTGATTTCCCACTAGACCCCGACTACTCCTTCCAAACCCCTCGACCATCCCCCCAAACTGTCTACCCCCAGATCATGCGATTAACCCCCGAACACCCAACTACAACTTGGAGCTAACTACCCCCCGGCAACCCAGCTACCTCCCAACACCCTGGCTACACCCTCCTGACTACACACCCCCGACCTGGCTACCCCTCCACCCACCGAACTCCCAACTATCCCCTGAACACCCGCCTATCCCCTGACTCCCCCAACCCCTCTACCCCATCACCCATCCACCTGCCACCCTATCCCCTAGCCCACTTACCTTGCACACTTACCTTCTCTCCATAGTTTTGGGACCTTCAAACTTACCGGAATATGGTAGTTAGTGCTGTAAAAAGCGAGTGTAGCTTGGTTTCCCTGATGATCCTGCACTACGAGGTAAGACTCCTAGAACAAGTGCACTCTGCGTTTCTCAGGAGGTCCAGTTTGGAAGGCCAGATGAGAAATGCAGAACTCCAGTGCAAGGTGAGTAAGTAGGAGCGTAGTGGCAATCCAATGGCGATTGCAGCTCCTCAGAAGATTTGGCCCGTAATAACCATTTTCTCCTGGTCTCTACTTTGTTAATGGTGAATCATGTCACTTTTATTTGAATTTGTTAACATCCATTACCATGCATTAGAAGAACAACAAATTTATTCTGATTGAGTGGCTTAAATCACAGTCAGTAACTTACTCTGGTGTTCTAGAGGAAATAATATTATTACCAGGACAGTACCAAAAGTTCAATTAACACCCATCACTCTGCCAAAGTCAGTAAAGAAAATAGAATGATAAAGGAGTCCAGTGCAGAGTCACGAGACAGCAGTGCTCATCTGTTGATGAAACATATCATACTGTTATTTGATTAAATCCAAAAAAGTGGTGAAAACATTTGCTGACTGGAATGAAGATACCTTTCCCTGAAGAAGCAGCATTTATTGGGAAGAGTTTATTCTTCTTTTCAGTGCTTTGGACTGTTTTATTTTTGGAAATAAATTAAGAAATTAAGAAAGTGTTGGTATGCTTTCAAAACCTGCATCTATTCGGCTCCAAAAGGTCAATCACATTATTTGTATTTTCTATGTGAGACTTTTTCTTTCTGTGATGTTAGTCTTTTCTGAGATGATTTTTTAAAATTTTCATTTTATTTTTTAAAAATGCTGGAATCAGAAATAAATTACATCACTGGTTGATTTTACAATACATTTCATTATTCATTCAATGAATTGCCAATACTCTACTTCATCTGTAGCTGAAGTCAATCTCTGTCAAGCTGATATGAGGTGATTTTGGCTGTTATACTTTAATTGCTAAAGAGATAAAGGTAATCAAGATGGGATCTTAAACTGAAATGCCAGTTTTGACTGTATTTAGTGCAAGGGGTTGAAGTCAGCACTAGCAACAGCTGCCCCGAGGATTGTTAGGGGTTGATTGAAAATTAACTTGCTGGCTAGAGCTCATTTAAGAGGCCGCATACCATTTTTGTGGTTAATGCTTCATTTAATAACTTCTCAGAATGGTGATCAGCTGAACAGGAGTAAAGTCGTTGTTGAGGATTTCAAGTGCTCCTTAACATATTGCACAGTGTTCATTTGCTGACTGATATTGACTGACTAAACTCCGTTTGAAGAGGGCCTGTCAGACACATCGGGAGACTTTCTGATGAAAGTCATTGTCCTGAAACGTTCACACTTCTCTCTTCAGATGTTGCTTTACTTGCTGAGTATTTCCAGCATTTTCTGTTTGTAAGACATTTTGTCAATATTTGACCAATGCTCAGATATTCTTTGAGGATGGCAATATCAAGATGCTGGCGATTTGAAAGGAGGCACCGCACAGACAGGGAGGTGAAGCCTCCAGAACAGCGATTAGTCTTGTGAGAGAGGCCCAGTTCAGCTTGGCTACATCAATTGCAGCTTGGAGGTGCCGAGCACATCGGTCATCTCCCTAATCACCATTCCCCGTCCCCTCTTTTATGGATTGTTTAGTCAGCACTAGACTTTCCACCACGTGGAGATGAGAGCCACTGTGTTGGAGCTGTTGTCATTCAATAGGGGATTTTTGGGCTGGGAAACCTCTGCACAAGGGCAGGCTGGGCCAGCAAAAGTGACAACCTCCTTGGCCTGGAACTAATCTCCAGAAGCAGAGGAATAGCAGGATATTAAGAATGGTCATGTGGCTACCAACAGACTGTGACTACCTAGGATCAGAGGGCCTCCCAAAACTCTGCATTTGCCTCATCTCCATTCCCCTTAATACACTATCAACATCTGGTACAGGAGATGGTTTGGGGGGGTGGGGGGATGTTGGGGGCAGCCACATTACCAGTTTTAGACATTCCCATTTGTTGTACCTGTGCTGGAGAGAGAGCATGAAGACTAAGACTCTTATCTCTATTTTCACTCTCTTTCTTCAGTTTTGGCTGTGATGTCGGCGCTGCACTGTTGTAGGTTGTTACATAACTGATGCAATTATTATTTTTTTGGTTATGCAGAAGCAATTGTACCCATAACAAATTTCTGTCAGGTCAATAAATGAGTTGAGCATTGAGTCTCAGGACCTCACCTAAAAAGAGGGAATACTGTGCTACTATATCTTACTGGACACCTTATAGGAGGCACCAGGAAACAGGAGTACTTGGTCAAGGGGAGCTTGCTAGAGCTTCCCCTTAATTCTCCATAAGAAACTGGAGAGGGAGACAATAGGAGGCACTGACTGCTTCAGGAGAGAGGGACAGGAAGAAGAGGAGGGCTCCCAGTAAGTGAACCATCCACCCTGCATCGTCAGAGAACACTAAACCTGCATTCACATGATCCTAGACTAGTGCATGAGGAAGCTGTGCTTTACCAAGGAGGTCATCACAGAGATCAATGGCATCCTGAAATGACAACTCAGAGTCTGATTTTCTGGTCCGCCAGCGGTGGGCATCATCACAGGTGGGATGGGAAAATTTGGAGAGTGGCCAAAGTCAGCCGGAAAATCCCAGCCTCAGGTGTTATAACAGACCCAGGTCTGCATTGCCTGTGGCAATCAAGGTCACAGTTACATTTAACTTTTATGCTACTGAAGCCTTCCAAGATGCTACAGGTGATAAACATTTCACAATCTTCTTTGCACCGTTGCGTAAGCGAGGTCTCTGCACTTTGTACGCTCAGAGGAATATATATCGTTATATCATTCAGAGGAATATATATCATTCCCTATTGCCAGGGAAGACCAGTGACAGAGAGCTCTACCAGATTTGACAAGGTTCCAGGATTCCCCAGAGTCCAGGAAAACATCGGCTGTATGTGGCCAAGTGAGCCCCTCATTTAAACTCCGAGGCTTTGGGAACACAAAAGATTTCTACTCCCAGAATGTACAAGATGTCTGCAATCACCAGCAGCACATCTTGCTGGTGAGTGCCTGCTAATCAGGGATTTGCCACATTGCATTTATAATGCACGTCATCAGTTCACGGATCTTTGAGCCCCAGTGCAATGTGTAGGACTGGTCACTTGGTTACAAGGGATATCCTCTGATTCCATGACTCATAACTCCACTAAGAACCCCCAGACACTAGCTGAGCACTCATACAATAAGGGACACTCAGCCGCCTGAAATAGCATGGAACAGACCATTGGCATCCTGAAACAAATATTTAACTGTCTTGACCTGTCAGAAGGGGCATGTCCTGCAGTGCTCGATAGAGATGTTCAGCATCATGGTGATTTGCTGCATGCTTCACAATCTGGCACTGATGAGAGAGCAGCTGTTACCACCAGCAATTGTACCAGACAGTTAGGTTCCTGACCCACAAGGAGAGGAGGAGGGGGAAGAAGTGAAGGACCACGGGGCAAAAAGGCTTCCATGTAGGTGGGGTGCACCTGAGAGGGTTGCTTAGGGTCATCTAATTGAAGAGAGCCTTTTGCGGTGCACCACCATCTTCTCAAGGGTAACTAGGGATGAGCCACAAATGCTGGCCTTGTCAGCAACACTCAGTTCCATGAGAGAATAAAAAAGACATGCTCCACCATTAGATTCCATAGCAGTGTTGACACATGATGTACCTTCCACGACTTACAATCTATCCAACCAGCTTTCATCTGCACTGATTCATTCAATCCTTTCTCCATACAGATCCCCACTTCCATCACTACCTAATTACCATCATTACTGCTATTATACTCAAAAACAGTGTAAAAAATGCACAGCACTTACACATATTAAACTAGTTGCCCTTGTGCTTACCTTTAGTGACGATTGATAAGTGCTGTTTTGTAATTTAGCACTTCTATGAAATGCAAGCAGCAGACAAGAAAAATTGTTGTTAAGAATCTGAAGAGAGGATTTCAGACACGCTTGAGAGACTATAAATCATGATAACTCTACCTCAAACTGTACCATCACAACATGGTTTCAGCTGTCTGGCTGACAGGCAATGACATGGGCAATGGTAGAGTGCTCGAGAGTGAGGCTAATGTTGGCATCCAAAAAGAGTAGGTTCCTGCTCCATTAAATCCACACAACTACCAGAGGCCTCTGTCAGCCAGTCCAGTTGGAATCATAAATCACAGTACAGAAGGAGGCCATTCATCCCATCATGCCTGTGCCAGCTCTCTGCAAAAGCAATACAGATAGTCCCACTCCCTCACCTTTTCCCCTTAAATCAATGTCCTCTGGTTCCTGATCCATCCCCCAAAAGGAACTGTTTCTGTATCTACTCTATCCAGATCCATCACGATTTTGGATATCACTATCAAATCACCTCTCAACCTTCTCCTCTCAGCTCAGGCCTCTCCAATTGATCTACATAAGTTCCTCAACTCTGGAACCATTCTCGTAAATCTTCTCTGCATCCTCTCTAATGCCTTCACATCCATCCTAAAGTGTGGTGCAGAGAATTGGACATAATGTCCCAGCTGAGACAGAATCAGTCTTTTATACAGGTTTACCATAATGTCATTGCTTTTGTACTCTATGGGCAGAAATTTGTGCTGAGTGAGCGGGCACGCACCCAACCCACTCGAGTGTAAAATGACACGTGATGACATTAGGAGTTGGCAATGCACCCGCCGACAATAATCAGGCCTATTAAGGCCATTGAAGTTATAATTGAAAGAAATTATTCACTGCCCGTTCAACCTTATGGTTGACGGGCAGGGGAAAAAGCCAAGCGGCCTTTGGATTTTTTAGGATACTGCATCCATGGGCAGGATGAGATTTCCAACAGCAATTAAAAATTAAATAAAAGTTTTAAAGTTTAATTTATAACATGTCCCTGCTTGTGTGACAGTCATGTTTAGAATATTACTAAGTTTTTTATTTCTGATTTTTAAAAAAATCTTCAGCTCCCTCAGGCAGCTCTGTGCCTCAGGGAGCTTTCATTGTGCGCACTCCGCCAATTAACTGCTAGCTAGCCTGAAATCGATGTCGGGGCCTGATCGTGGGTGGAGGTCTGTATTGCAGCTGCTTCCGGGCCCCCCTGCCATGCCTGTCTGAAGAGGGAAATATCCTGCCCTATGGGTAGAATTAACTGCTGTCCTCTGAGGTGACTTTGGTGGTGGGGAGGCATTTAAACAGGTGGGAGAGTGATGGGTGGGATTAAGTCCAGGGCAGGAATGTTGGCCTTCTCACCCCGCCACCAATTGAGGCCCTTCAGTGGGCAAATAATGTCTACTTAAGGGCCTCATCTGCTGCCGCTGGTATTCATTCAATAGTAGGTGGGGCCTTGCTGTGCACAAAGCCTGAAAAACAAACACTGTCGGGGTTGCTTCTGGGTTTCCAGAGGAACCCTTGTTCTAAGGCATTCAGCGCCTGATCCAGGGACCAACATCAGGAAGGGGAGGCGGGTCCCACTCAAAGTCACTCGTCTGCTATTGTTGCTGACACCACCCCCTTCCCCACGACCCCCATCACATCATCGTTCATCTGTGGCCTGGGCCTCTCACCAATCCTTGGCTTTGGGTAGGTGCATTACTGGCAATAGCCACCACTCTCCTGGCACTGCTTCTGAGCAATGCACAGCTGCCAGCCTCTGATTGGCTAGCAGCTCTCAGAGAGTGGGATTTCTGCCCCAGGGTTCTTGATCCCTTGGAAGGCCCACCTCTGCCAGTGTAAAGAAACAACCATTTTTTCCAATGTTACAGTGAGACACTGTGAAGCAGGCTTATAGGGGCTGTGTATATGTTTGTGTGCGTGTGTGTGTGACTAATTTAAATAAACTGAGGACAGTCAGACTGCAAGGTTTAAATCATCAAAGCAGTAGGTGTAAAAACGGGCATTTTGAAGTGGAAATGGACAAGCTTCTAGCCACCCCAGTGGTTTTCTGGTTGTTCCAAAAAGCAAGGTTTTGTTACAAACATTGAGTTTCCATTGTCGATTGAGAAGAACAAAGAAGCCCTGTGAGATACCTCCTCTACAGGAACAGTAGGTGCCTTGCAGTAATATTACTGCATGTTTTAAAGATTAAGAATCCATAAGGTCTGTTGCCTGGAAAAGGGTATTTATTTGTGACTCTAGCCAAGTAGAAATCTTTTGGGAAATGCTGTAAGACTAAATTTAACTGTATAGCTATAATCTTGTGTGTTTAAGTTTAATTTTCTTTTGTTAATAAATGTTTTAATTTAATATTTAAAATCTCCAAAAGTGGTAATAGAATCTTTAATTCTGACATCAGTAGACATACCTACTCGTAATAAGAATACAAATTGCAAGTCGTTGTGATAGCTTGACCAAGTTTCCCTTTGGGATTTGGTCAGCCCAGCAATTACCACCTGCTGTATCATAACACCAGGTAAGTGCCTGATGGCATTTAATACAGCAGGCCTTCCAGAATAAGGAGCTGGTGCAGTGCCACTTACCTCTAGGCAAGATACCTGCTCTACCTCTGGCCCAGGGTTTCTCATTCTCCTCTGAATCACAACCAGCACTGGCTTCCTCAAGGGCAGTGATATTACTCAGACATGGTTAATAACCCCCACCCCCCCTCAGATTCTGCTGTTGCCTATTATGAGCTTGTTTTATTTCTTGGAAGGGAAAGATTGATTATTATCTATGAGCGTATTGGCAGATGTAGTTGTGTGTGGGAGTGAGATACCTCACATAGTTGAAGAGTTACAAGATGTGTCTCAAAGGTGACTAGTGCCTGTGAAACATGCAAAGTGTGTAATGTCAGTCCAATGTTAGGTAGAGAATGGTGGTGGTGCTGAAGTTATTGAGAAGTGTGTTTGTGAGATTGGATCTTACCTTGACTACTCGTATCAAGTAATTAAATTTCTTGTAACAATATAGGCATGTCCTGAGGTCAGGGCTCTTGGCTGTCACCTCCCAGGCAATCTTCTCCCACATGCATCACTTCAGCTGATTCTGTGGCCTCCTTCATCCACTGCCGCAGGTAGAAGACTTGCCTACTGCTCTCTACTTCTTCCACCAGGACCTCCAGTGCTGCATTGAGGAACCTGGCTGCCTTCTGTCCAGCTCCTTGTGATATCATTGCACTCCCAAGCAAAGCACTCCACACCCTCCACAGAAATGGATGATGCAGGCTACATATACAGTTCCAGGAATATTGCATGTATTTAGCGCTCGAATAGTGGAACTGACAATGTCGGTTTGAGCATCTGCAGGCATGTTCAAATCATTTCTTTTCCTTTATTTTTTCATGGATGTGGGCATCGATTGCAAAGTCAGCATTTGTTGTTCATCCTTAATTGCCCTTGGACTGAGCGGGTTACTAGGCCATTTCAGAGGCCAGTTAGGATTCAATCACATTGCTGCGGGTCTGGGGTCACATATAGGCCAGACCAGGTAAGGATGGAAGATTTCCTTCTCTGAATGACATTAGTAAACCAGATGGGTTTTTACAACAATCGATAATAGTTGCCATGGTACCATCACTGGAACTAGTTTTATATTCCAGATTTATTAATTGAATTTAAATTCCAACAGCTGCCTGGGTGGGATTTGAACCCATGTCCCCATTACACTAGCCTTGGCTTCTGGATTACTAGTCCAGTGACATTACCATGATAGTCATCAATTAGCCTCAAAATTGTGTACTGAATCCAGACTTTCAAACAGGCATTTCTTATTAGCAGCAGGCCCACTGAGCAGCTATATTCAACCTTTGGCCAAAACAATTCCCATGCCCTTTGATAGAAATTGTTGATTCCTGGCCAGCTGATTATACATTTATGAATATGCTGAGGATCATTCAAGTTTAAATTACTCTTAATGGTTTTCTTTCTTCCCCTTTTAGTTTTCTTGTTCAATGTTTAAGCAATATCTCATATTAGTCTATAATAGATGCAGTATTCAGGGGCCACTTGAGCCACATTCACAAAGTAACGTATATGCCACATAGTTACTGTGCTTATGTCATAATAGCCACAGCCCTGTTGATGAATGCTTCAGGATTACATTAACTTTCAGTTGTAGCCCAATAATTTCCCTTCCTGATGTCTCTGTTTTAATAATACATGCCTCGTCTAATATTTAGCAATATCTCATGCTGATACATATTGGAATGAGTAGGGACTTTGAGAGGCATTTAGTGCTTTAGGCATCAGTTGAAACTCTTCTGTCATTATAAAGCAAAAAAAATGTCTTTCGGGTTTAGGCACTATGTTCAATGGATATTCAAGCCCATTCAAGAAATATCACTAGTTAGGAAGCTTGAAAATTAGTTACAAATACCTTCAGTACACCCCAACCTCCTTGAAGGAATTACATATCATTGGCCTGAAAATCTGTGGGACTTGTTACTGTCAGGGGTCTCCAGAGACTGCGCTGTTATAAGAGACTATGATTGATTTTTCACATGAATTCTGTTTACTGAAATTTGTACAGTTTATTTTTAAATAGGCTCTGTAAATATAATTTGTATTTTATTCTGTAAAAGACACCGTCTGGTTGTGAGTCTTGCACTGCCTTCAGTTCAGTGACTGAACAGTTGGGTTCAATGGATGCTTCAGACAGAGTTTACAGGGTCAGTGGAAGACACTGTAACTTGCACTAAGTCCTGTGAAGCCAGAAAATCTGCCTCTGACTGTGGGGGAGAGTTGTTTAAGGCCCACCCCACTCATGCCCCAATCCTAGCCATGACGCATTTGGCTCCTGTGGAAGGAGGGGTTGGGAGAGTTTTTTTTTAATTTACTGTTCTCTGCAGCCGAGACCATGAGTCCCAAGGTCTGTGTTGCCTGCCCAGTGCCAGGGTGCGGGACAACTCCTCGGGGCTGGAGAGGGGGAGGTTTTAGTTGACGTGGTCCATGTGAGTACCAAAGCCATAGGTAGGACTAAGAAAGAGGCTCTGCTTAGGGTGTATGTAGAGCTAGGGGCTAAATTAAGAAGCAGGAGTACAAAGGATTACGCTGGATTGCTACCTGAGCCACAAACAAATTGGATAGGTTAAATAAGATCACAGAGTCACATGTACGGCTCAAAGATTTGGGTGAGAGAAATGGGTTTTCATTCATGGGACACTGGCACTTGTACTGGGGAAAGAGGGAGCTGTACCATTGGAATAGCCTTCACCCGAACCACAATAGGACCAGTGTCCAGATGAATCATATAACTAGGGCTTTAGACTAAATAGTGGAAGTGAGGGTTCACATGAGGAGAGACTGGGAAGAGAGTGCTGATTGGTTGCCAAGTGGACTCTGATTGGTAGAGGCATTGCCATGGAGAATGCAGCAGGGAACAGTTAACTGCCCAGCTTTGTCCAAACTCAAACTGGGCAGGTCAGCTCTGATTGGTGAAGTCATTGCCCTGGGGAATAAACCAGGCAAAGGCTGTTCCCTAAGTTTCTGTTTAGTTGAAAAAGGTGCAATGCATAGACATGCTCCTTTTGTCTGCAAAGTACAGGGCCCTGTGTGTGAGTTTATGTTGCTTCCAGCATGCAAAAGTGAGCCACACTGTAAGCCCAACTGATAATATTAAATTGTTTTTCGGTGTAATTCTTAGCACAATCAAGATTGTTTAGTAGGTGCTGTCCACTTGCAGGGTTGCATCTCATGTTGGACATTATGTTTTGAATTTTGCAAGCACAGGCTGGTCGGGTACTGTTGGTACTTTGCCTGTTGTGATCAGCTGAAGGGGCATGCTGTTTGATACGATCTGCCAATCATTAGGACATACGGCCTATATACCTGGCATCACATCAGTACTGAAATTCATATACCACAATGCTCATTTGTGTGATAGGCAGAACGTCTTTTTTGGCTTCATGGCAGCATCCTGAAGTGAAGAATACCATGTGTATTGCTACTGCATAGTAACAGCGTGCAGCGGCAATAACTTGACCAATCACAGCTGTCCTGTCTGGTTTGAATTTTAACAAAGCTGGGCAGCTAACTGTAACATGCTGCATTCCCCATGGCAATACTTTCACCAATCATAGCCCACTAGCCAACCAATCAGCACTCTGTTTTGATGCACTATAAATTGTTGTTCCTCCATTGAGGTTATCCTGATGAGTGCAAAACAAAAAGCGTCTTTTTTTCAACAATGTCGCTGGGTCAAAATTCCCGGAACTCCATTCCAAACAGCACTGTGGGTGTGCCTACACCACAGGGACTGCAGTGGTTGAAGAAGGCAGCTCACCACCACCTTCTCAAGG
This sequence comes from Carcharodon carcharias, assembly GCF_017639515.1. Taxonomy (NCBI): domain Eukaryota; kingdom Metazoa; phylum Chordata; class Chondrichthyes; order Lamniformes; family Lamnidae; genus Carcharodon; species Carcharodon carcharias. The sequence continues at coordinate 78,767,315 of NC_054469.1, read as the reverse complement.
GCATTTAGGGATGAGCAATAAATGCTGGCCAAGCCAGTGACACCCACATCCCATTAATGAATAAATTTAAAAAGTAAATGAGTATGATATGATATCCATTACAGAGATATGGTTGTAAAGTGATCATGACTGGGGCCTGTACATTCAAGAGCATTTGACAATTCAGGAGGGCAGAAATAAAGGAAAAGGAGGGTGGGGTAGCTCTGTAAATGAAGGATGAGATCAGTACAGTAGTGAGAAATGATCTTGGTTCAGAGGATCAAGGTGTAGAATTAGTTTGGATGGAGATAAGACACAACAAAGAGAAATCACTAGTGGGAATAATCTATAGGCCCCCTAACATTAGTGAGATTGTAGCATAGGGTATAATTTAAAAAATACTGGGGGCTTGTAAGAAAGGTACTGCAATAATCGTGGGAGATTTTAATCTTCATATACATAGGATGAATCAAATTGGCAAAGGTAGCCTGGAGGATGAGTCCATAGAGCATATTCAGGACAGTTTCTTAGAACAATACCTTCTGGAACCAACCAGGGAACAGGCTATTTTAGACCTGGTGATGTATTAAGCAACACAGTTAATTAATGGCCTCATAGAAGTGGATCCTCTTGGTAAGAGTGATCATAGCATGAAAGAATTTCACATTCAGTTTGTGGGTGAGAAATATGGGTCTAAAATATGGGTCTAAAATGTGGACCCATTATCTTAAACATAAATATAGACAATTGCAAGGGTATGAAGAGAGATTTGGCTAAAGTGAAATGTTAAAATAGGTTGACAGAGAAGATAATATACAAACAGTGGCAGACATTTAAGGAGATCTTTCATACCTCCCAACAGAGATATATTCCCCTGAGAAATAAAGACTCTAAGAGAAGGATGCACCAGCCATGGCTAACTAAGGAAGTTAAGGACGGTATCAAATTGAAAGAAAAGATGTACAATGCTGCTAAGATTAGTGATAGGCCAGAAGATTGAGAACATTTTAAAAACCAGCAAAGGATGACTAAAAAGAAGAGAGGAAGAAATTATAAAGTATGAGAGATACTAGTAAGAAATATAAAAATAGACAGTAAAAGCTTCTACAAGTATATAAAAAGGAAGAGAGTAGCTAAAGTGAGAGTTGGTCACTTATAGGATGAGACTGGGGAAGTAATAATGGGAAACAAAGAAATAGCAGAGACTGTGCACAAATATTTTGTATCTGTCTTCACAGCAGAGGACATAAAAAGCATCCCAAGAATGGTAGAAAAGCAGGGGGCAAAAGAGGGGGAAACTTAGGGAAACTCATGGGACTAAATGGGACAAGTACCCTGGACCTGATGGCTGGCATCCCAGGACCTTAAAAGGAGTGGCTGCAGGGATAACGGATGCATTTATTATAATCTTCCAAAATGCTCTAGATATGTGGAAAGGTCCCAGCTGATTGGAAAGCAACAAATGTAACACTTCTATTCAAAAAAGGACAGAGATAAAAAGCAGAAAACTATAGGTCAGTTAGCCTAATATCTTTCATTGGGAAAATGCTAGAATCCATAATTAAGGAGGTAGTAGTGAGAGATTTAGAAAATCGTAATGCAATCAGACAGAGTCAACATGGTTTTGTGAAAGGGAAATCATGTTTGACAAATTCTTTAGAGTTCTTTGAGGATGTAACGAGCAGGGTGGATAAAGAGGAACTAATAGATGCAGTGTATTCGGAGTTCCAAAAGGAATTTGATAAGGTGCCACATAAAAAGTTACCACATAAGATAAAAGCTCATGGTGTTGGAGGTGAAATATTAGCATGGATAGAGGATTGACTAAAACAGAGAGTCAGGATAAATGGGCCATTTTCAGGTTGACAAACTGTAACTAGTGGAGTGTCAAAGGGATCAGTGCTGGGGCCTCAAGTATTTATGATATATAATAATAACTTGGATGAAGGGACCAATGTGTAGCCAAATTTGCTGATGATAAAAAGACAGGTAGGAAAGTGAGTTGTGAGGAGGATACAAAGAGTCTGCAGAGGGATATATTGATAGGTTAACTGAATGGGCAAAAATTTGGCAGATGGAGTACAATGTGGGAAAATGTGAGGTTGTCCGCTTTGGCAGGAATAATAGAAATGCAGCATATTATTTAAATGGAGAAAGACTGCAGAATGCTGCAGTACAGAGGTACCTGGGTAAACTTGTACATGAATCACAAAATGTTAGCTTGCAAATACAGCAAGTAGTTATGAAGGCAAATAAAAAGTTGATCTTTATTGCAAGACGATGAAGTATAAAAGTAGGGAAGTCTTGCTACAGCTGCAGAAGGCATTGGTGAGATCACACCTGGTGCACTGCATATGTATTTGGTCTCCCTACTTTTGGAGGGATATACTTGTATTGGAAGCAGTTCAGAGAAGGTTCACTAGGCTAATTCCTGGGATGAAGGGGATGTCTTATGAGGAAAGGTTGAGAAGGTTGGGCCTATAATCATTGGAGTTTAGAAGAATGAGATGAAACACATAAGATTTTGAGGGAGATTGACAGGGTAGATGCTGAGGGAAGTTTCCCATTGTGAGGGAATCTAGAACTAGGGAGCACAGTTTAGAAATGAGAGGTCTTTCATTTAAGATGCAGATGAGGAGGATTATTTTTCCCCTAAGGGTTGTCAGCCTTTGTAATTCACTACCCTAGAGAGCAGTGGAGGCTGGTTCAATGAATATATTCAAGGCTCAGCTAGACCGATTTTTAATCTACGTGGGAGTCTAGGGTTATGGGGGTGGGTAGGCAAGTGAATTTAAGGCCAAAATCAGTTCAGCCATGATCTGTTTTCTGCCACTCTGCCAATTATGTATCCATGCAACTGCTGTCCATTTTATTCCATGGTCTCTAACTATGATGACAATTCTGTTCTGTGACACCTCATCAAATACCTTTTGGAAGTCCAAGTACACCACATCAACTGCATTATCCTCTCTGTTACCTTGTCAAAAACTCAAGCAAGTTAGTTAACCATGATTTGCCCTTGAGAAACTGGCCCTGGTGCTCCTTAATTAATCCACATTTATCCAAGTGGTAGTCAATTTTGTTCAGAATTATTGGACAGGATTTTCCGGCCCCGCCCAAAATGCGGCAAGTTAGTCAATGGACCTTTGGCTTCGGCGGCACCAATAAATCCTGCCAGTGGGCGGGTCTGAAAGATCCCACCAAATGTTTCTGAAAGCTTTTCCACCACCAAGGTTAAACTGATTGGCCTGTTGTTGCTGAGCTTATCCTTACCCCCTTTTTTAAACAATGTTTTTTTTTTACAATTTTTTAAAACATTTTAAACATGAAATTTTTAGTAATCCCAACCAACTCATTTTCACATCAAAAAGTGTAGACGATTCATTTTTCTTGCATTGGAATATCTTCTTTCACCAAGTTGCATTAATATTATTTGATAAAATGATCAGATAAATCTGGTTAATATTTAGTGAAGGTTTAAAGCTAATCTGACTAAAGTAATTAAAATAATGAAAAAAAATTGGCTTTCATTGTATTAACACTTTCCTCATATCAAGGTGATAAAGGTCAACTCTTGATTTAATAGTCACACAATCCTGAATAAGGGGGCAAGAGTTGTTATCATATCTCTCACTTACATTCCCTCTTGTGCAACTTCTTGCTGGTAATTGATACAGCATCTTTCACAACCACACAACATTGCAAAACACTGCACAGCCAATGAAATACATCTTTTTGCCGTGCAGTCACTGTTGTAAAGTAAGAAACCTGGCAGGCAGTTTACACAAAGTAAGATACCTTAAACAGCAATGTGATGATGACTAAATAATCTGTTTTTGTGATGTGGATTGATGTATAAATATTGACCAGGATAGCAGGGATAACTGTTCTTTGCAATCGTGTTATGGAATATTTTACATCCACCTGAAAGGGCATTTGGGGCCTTGGTTTAACATTTCAACCAAAAGACAGCACCTCCAACAGTGTAGCACTCCCTAAGTACTGTTCAGCATTTTTTTTTTGTGCTTAATTCCTGGAATGAATCAAGAACCTTCTGGCTCAGAGGTAAGGGTGCAACAAACTGAGCAACAGAAATGTTTTGCATAGTGTACACTTTTTACAAGTGTTACACTATTTCTTGTACGCCTGTTCTATCAAAATTTTTCTTAACTCTGTTTCTATGAAGTAATGTAATGTTTTGGACAGTAGAAACAATTAATCTACCAAACTGACCTTTCCATCAATTTTGTTAGTGTTATGATCAGGTGAGAAAGGGTGAACTGGCTCCTCTCCATTCAATCACCTCAGTTGGTCACAACAAAGGTTTGAGTTTCTTTTCCCCAAGGGTATGCTTTTTCCATATCAGAATGTATTTAACCCTTTAAGCTGTGAGCAACAAGGAGCCAATCAAATAAGGTTTTCTTGAGTCAAAGATTATATTAACCACTAACCTGAGAAAAGTAATAAAAATGTGACGTCAAGCATTCAGCGCTCCTGCAATCATTCAGGTCCACAAACACACACTAGTATTAGAAATTAGGAAGTTAAAGTTCAATTTTTAAAAAAGCAAAAGAATATACAGTTAAGTGTCTTTGATTGTCCTTGAGGCGCAGATTTTAAACGCTGCAGCCAATTTGGGTTGGCTGGTTTCTTGGGTGCGGTCAGATGTAGAAGATGCTGCAATTATTATGAGATCTTGGTTTGCTCGTAGGTTTCTGGTAGAGTTAGCTTCTTGAATAAGTGAAACTCTTATTCTAAAAGAGGGAGAGGGAGAGAGAGCAGCATTTATCCTGTTTCTTCCGCTGAAGATTTTCTTGACATTGCCTGTGTCACTTGCGATCTCTCTCTCTAGTGGCTGGGCTGTCTTGCCTTGAAATACTTCACCCATTGTGTATTGGCAAGAGGTTTTGGGTGTATCTGTCTGTGGCAGCCATTGTTTCAATATCCAGTACTTTGCATTTTTAACATCTCCTCCTTAGACAGTTAAGAGTTTTATGGGTATCTGGATTATGGAGATGTCTCTCTCTTCACACTCCCCTGAGGATGATTTGTTTGTTTCTCACCTTCACCTTGGAATGTGGCCTTGCATTTTTAAGCTGCTTGCTCTGTCTCAATTCAAATTGCAAAATTTCCAGTCAGTTGAAAGTTGAAAAATCATGGTCGGGATTTTCCGTGCCTGCTGGCATCGGGCATGTTCGGTGGTGCAAGCGGACAATATAGCAAGGAGGCCAAAAATCGGTTTCACAACATCGTGAAACCAGTTTGCGATCATCAGCTCCACCCGCCAATGGCAAACCACCTTCCCCGCCATCGGACGTTGGGAACTTATTGTAATACACCAACATATAATGATAAGGCGAAGCCCGCTAGACTCATCTCCCCCCTCCACACCTCCCCCACCACACTGTCTTGTCCGTCCATGTCAGTGATGCAAAACACTTCTTGACAACTGTGATGTGCAAAAATTGGGACTTACTGCCAGGGCCTCACTCACATCGAGGCCATCCAAGGAACAGGAGATGCTGGAGCCTGACAGCAACGGGATCCTGGAGGAACATCCATGACATGCTGGGTGGATTCTCATGGACATGGCTGTGCTGCGAAGTAGCTCACGGAAGTTGGAAAGTCACTGTTGATGCTCGCAACAGATGATTGTTGAGAGGATGGGAGAGGAAGGTTGAGGATTGATTGGGAGAGGAAGAGGTGTCAGAGTGGCTGAGGTTGGGGAGGAATGAAGGTGAATGGAGTGAGGTTAAGAGGGAGGGAGTATGGAAGGGAGGAGGGGGTAACAGGGGAGATGATGAAAACTGGGGAGGTAGGTGTAAGGGGGTTGGAAGGTGTAAGGGAAGGAGCTCAGGTTGGGGGGAAGGAGTGCGGAGAGGGGAGGGAGGAAGGAGTGTGGAGAGAGGAGAGAGTCCGGGGGGAGGAAGACGTAAGGGAGGAAGGAGTCGGGAAGGGACAGGAGTAAAGCTGGAGCAAGAAGTGAGGGTGTGTGAGGGAGTCAGGAAGGAGGAAGGAGTAAGGGTCCATAAGGGACCAAGGGGGCAATCTATGGGTGGAGCCAGAGGACATTGCTAGAGTGTTGAATGAATAATTCACATCCGTCTTCACCCAAGAGAATGAGGATGAAGGTATCGAACTCGGGGAGAGAGACTGCGAGGTTCTTAAGCAAATTGATGTAGGGAGTGACAAGGTATTGGAGGTGTTGGCAGGCTTAAAAGTGGACAAATCTCCAGGTCTGGATGATTTGTGTCCCAGACTGCTGAGGGAGGCAAGGGGGAAGATCGCAGGGGCTCTGACCCAAATTTTTAATACCTCTCTGGCTGGGGAGGGGAGGTGGGGGGGGCGCTGGAGGGAAGGAGGGGGGGTGCCAGGGGACTGGAGAACAGCTAATGTGGTTCTGCTATTTAAGAAGGGTTGTCGAGGTAAGCCGGGGAATTACAGGCCAGTGAGTCTCACATCAGTGGTAGGGGAGCTATTGGAGAAAATTCTGAATGAGAGAATCTATCTCCACTTGGAGAGGCAAGGTTTGATCAGGGATAGTCAACATGGCTTTGTCAGAGGGAGGTCATGCCTAACAAATTTGATTGCATTTTTTGAGGAAGTGACCAGGTGTGTAGATGAGGGTAGTGCAGTTGATGTAGTTTATATGGATTTTAGGAAAGCCTTTGACAAGATCCCACATGTATGACTTATAAAGAAGGCAAATGGACATGGGATACAGGGTAATTTGATAAGGTGGATTCAAAATTGCCTTAGTTGTAGGAGGCAGAGGGTGATGACAGAAGGATGCTTTAGTGACTAGAAGCCAGTGTCCAGTGGCGTAACACAGGGATCTGTGCTCGGTCCTCTATTATTCGTCATTTATGTAAACGACATAGATGACTATGTGGGGGGTAGGATTAGTAAGTTTGCGGATGACACAAAGATTGGCCGGGTAGTTGACAGTGAGGTTGAGTGTCTTGGGCTACAGGAAGATATAGACGGGATGGGCAAATGGGCAGTTAAGTGGCAGATGGAATTTAACCCTGAAAAGTGTGAGGTGATACACTTTGGAAGGAGTAATTTGATAACGAAATATTCAATGAACGGCATGACACTAGGAAGTTCTGAGGAACAAAGGGACCTTGGCTATGTGTCCATAGATCTCTGAAGGCGGAGGGGCATGTTAGTGGGGTAGCAATGAAAGGCATTTGGGACGCTTGCCTTTATCAATCAAGGCAAAGATTACAAAAGTAGGGTGGTCGTGTTGGAGTTGTATAGGTGAGGCCACAGCTGGAGTACTGTGCGCAGTTCTGGTCACCACATTATACGAAGGATGTGATTGCACTGGAGGTGGAGCAGAGGAGATTCACCAGGATGTTGCCTGGGATGAAACATTTAAGTTATGAAGAGAGGTTGGATAGATTTGGGGACACATCTTCCTTCTTCCTTAACCGAGGTTTTTCACCCAGGGTGGTTGACAGGGCCCTCAGCTGTGTCCGGCCCATCTCCCGCGCATCAGCCCTCACCTTCCTCTCCCTCCCAGAACCATGATAGGGTCCCCGTGGTCCTAACTGATCACCCCACCAGCCTCCGCATTCAAAGGATCATCCTCCACCATTTCCGCAAACTCCAGCATGATGCCACCACCAAACACATCTGCCCTTCGCACCCCCGTCGACATTCCGTAGGGACCATTCCCTCCGGGACACACTGGTCCACTCTTCCATCACCGATACATCTCAACCCCCTCCCACAGCACCATCCCATGCAACCACAGAAGGTGCAACACCTGCCCCTTTATTTCCCCTCTCCTCATTGTCCAAGGGCCCAAACACTCCTTTCGTGAAGCAGCTGGCACTTCCCTCAATTTAGTCTACTGCATTTGCCGCTCCCAATGCGATTTCCTCTACATTGGAGAGACCAAATGCAGACTGGGTGACTGCTTTGCGGAACACCTTCGGTCTGTACACAAGCATAACCCAGACCTCCCTGTCGCTTGCCATTTCAATACTCCACCCTGCTCTCATGCCCACATGTCTGTCCTTGGCCTGCTGCAATGTTCCAGTGAAGCTCAACGCAAACTGGAGGAATAGCACCTCATCTTCCGATTAGGCAATTTGTAGCCTTCCGGATTGAACATTGAGTTCAGCAACTTCAGATCATGAACTCGCTCCTCCATCCCCATTCCCTTTCCGATCCCCCTTTTTCCAATCATTGATAATTTATTTTTATATATAATTTTTTTAAATATATATTTTTCCTTTCCCACCTATTTCTATTATTTTTAAACTTATTTCCATCTTTGTTTTACCTCCACCTTTTAGCCTCTTTCGATCCCCTCCCCCCACCCCACCCCACCCCACCCCCACAAGAGCTATCTGTCACTTGCTCATCCTGCTTTCTATCCTTAACGTCACCATTAACTCATTCCTTAGCTGATATCACCACCGTCAACACCCCTTTGTCCTTTTGTCTGTGACATCTTTGGCAATCTCTTCTTTGCCTCCACCTATCACTGGCCCTCTATCCAGCTCTACCTGTTCCACCCCCCTTCAATCAGCTTATATTTCACCTCATTTCTAGTTTTCCTTAGCTCTGATGAAGAGTCATACGGACTCGAAACGTTAAATCTCTTTCTCTCCACAGATACTGTCAGACCTGCTGAGTTTTTCCAGCTATTGTTGTTTTTGTTTCAGATTTCCAGCATCCGCAGCATTTTGCTTTTATATAATTTGGATAGACTTGGGTTGTTTTCGTTGGAGCAGAGAAGACTGAGGGGCGACCTGATCGAGGTGTACAAGAGTTTGAGGGGAATGGACAGGGTGGATAGGGAGCAGCTGTTCCCCTTAGTTGAAAAGTCAGTCACAAGGGAACGTAAGATCAAGGTGAGGGGCAGGAGGTTTAGGGGGGATGTGAGGAAAAACTTTTTTACCCAGAGGGTGGTGACGGTCTGGAAAGCGCTGCCTGGGAGGGTGGTGGAGGTGGGTTGCCTCACATCCTTTAAGAAGTACCTGAATGAGCACTGGGCACATCATAACATTCAAGGCTATGGACCAAGTGCTGGTAAATGGGATTAGGTAGGTAGGTCAGGTGTTTCTCACGTGTCTGTGCAGACTTGATGGGCCGAAGGGCCTCTTCTGCACTGTGTGATCCTGTGATTCTGTGAAGGCTGGATGAAGATGTGAGACTGCAGGAAGAGGTAGGGTAGAGGAAGGAGTCAGGAGAGGACAAGGACTAAGGGTGGTGGAAGCAGTAATGGTGTCTGAGGGAGTCAGGAAGGGGGAGAGACTAAGTGGGGGAGGAGGGCGTGGTGGTGGGAGTCCGGGGCCAGGTGGGGAATGTCCAGGTGAAATGCGTGAGGGAGGGTCTGATGGGTCCGTGACTGACTCCTAGGGAGCGCACTGGGGGTAGGTGAGGTATGAGGGAATGGTGAGAATGACCGAGGGCAGAGTGAGGCAATAGGGTAGAAGGGTGAGGTTCAACGGTCGCAGTAGAAGGGACGGTGAGGGTGGTTGGTGGGGTCTCAAAGGCAGACATGGACCCTGGGGATTGGGGAGGAGGAGGTCGGGGAGGTGAATGTGGGTGGGGTGGTATTTTTGGGAAGGAAGGGAACGTGCATGTTCGCCTGGACATTCCTGAAGGGCTGTGGGTGGTGAGTCACAGAGGATAGGTGGAAGGTGACGCCAGGGTGGTCAACTGCAATAAGGGAAAGGAAATGGGTAACTGGGGAGGGGAAAAGGTGGGGTAGCGCGTGAAGAACCGAAACCAGGCCATGCTGTCCAAATCGAAAGTGAAACAACATTCGTGGTGGGCGAGATCAGGTGCTGCGTGGGAGTGAGATCATCAGGTGGGTGGAGACGCAGGTCAGCTCAGGTGGACAACTGAAAGCGAACACGAGCAGGCAGCACTGAAAATGCTCAGGACATTGAGATGAGTATAATATGTGAAGGATTTGCATGCATGGGTCAGTGCTTGCACGAGGCTCCAATTGACCTTGCCACACACTTCTCTATCCAGAATCACTTGCTGACCAGCTGCTCCCTTTGCGGTGACAGAGGATGAGGTTGAGGGACTCACAGGCAAAGGGGACTTGGAGGGAGAGGACAGCCTCTGAGGTCCCTCAGTGGATGACTCAGGGGTATCCAGCTGCCACTGCTCATCCCTTCGGGTGCCCGAGGGCCCCAGCCAGAATCGTTGAGGGAAACAAGCACCCGGAAGGACATCGAGACGCCCCATTTCCCTCTCGTGCTGCCACTGCAGGAACTCACCCATGGCTCCTGTGATGTTATGCAGGTCTGCAGGCTTCTCTGGGTCTTGCTGGACCAAGGTCTCCATAGCATCCACCATCCTCCCCATGGAGACCACCTTACGTGCACATATGGGCACAACTTCAGCAGAGAGCAGACAGACTCACTCCTCCAATTTGCATGCCACCCTGCTGAGGGCTTCCAATGGCTCTGCGCGATGTTCCCCCGCCTTCTGCTGATTCTCCACGATGAGTTGGAACACCAAATCTAGAGGCTCTTCATCTGACTCGGACCTCACAGATGCCTGATACCCAGCAATCCTCCGAGTGAGGGGGAGCTCGAACGAACCTGCCTCCCACTGCTGTGGACACGTGTCCATGCAGTGACTACCAGATTGTGAACCCGAGCCTGCTTTAAATCTAGGTCCCACTGAGGTGTGTGTCTCTGCGCTGGTGGAGGATGTAGGTAAGTGCTGTGACGGGTCTTCCTGGCTGCTTATTTCCAGCTCTTCAAAGGAGGAGGAGGATTCCTTTTGGCTAGAGGTGACGACGTGGATAGATTTGTGGGAATGGCTGGCTGAGGATGTTGGTTGCTTGGCAGAGCTCCCTGTGAACCAAAATAGAGATGACTAGTGCATGGTAGCAGAGTCAAAAGCAGGAGAGAGAGCACTCACATTTGCACTGAGAGAGGGATGATTTGATGCAGGATCCTCGTGTGGGTGCTCACCGCCGACTTCACCATCACCTCAGGCATGGTCCACACCCTCACCAGTCAGTGCGATGGCACAGTCCTCAGCTGGATACCCCTGAGTCATGTGGGCCACTCCACCCCAGTCTGAGACCTCTTCCTGCAAATGTGAGTCAGGTTTCTCCTGCATGAAAACAGATGGAGAGAGTGGGACACAGGGAACTGCGTGACATATTTGTGGTGGGTGGAGCCAGGGGCAGGATGAGGATGCAAGCTCGACAGGGTATGAGCCTGATGGAGATGTGAATGTTAGAAAGATATAATAATCTTATTGGAATTAATTGTAAAATAGTGGTATCTGTGTCTATACGTATGTGTGTATATGTGTGTGTGGGGGACTTAACTGGATTAAAGACAGGTGGTCTGGAGGTTTTGATATAGTAGAAGATGAGCTAGGATTGAAATGTTAAGTAGGTAAACATGGGGGAAGTTTAAGATGTAAGGCGTAAAAGGACATTTTCATTTTTAAATAAACCAGACTAGATTGTTTTCAAAGAAGGGGTGAAATGTTTCATCTAGCCAGGTGAAGTTAATAAACAGTGTATTATTCTTCCCAAATATTACTGGTAAAATTGATACTATGATTTTTTTTATTATCAGAAAGGTAAAGTCCAACGACATAGTGAAACAATGGGAATTTGCATTCAAAGGTGAAAATATGCATAAAGGAGAGAAGGCTTTGTGTAAGGGTAGGCATTCTAAGATCTCAGAAGTGTGAAACACTTTCAGCATCTAAGCCTCAAGCTGCTGTCTACAGGGAGCTGAAGTTAAGGAAACTCATTTTGAACTGGATTGTTCAGGGTATCATGTTTCTTTGCCAGGGTCTTTTAAAATCTATGGGAAAAAGTCCCCCACCCCCATCTGGGGGGAAGTGCGGGAGTTGGCACGCCTCCGATCAGCACCCCCAATTGGGGGAGTGCCGCCATTTTACATGGCCAGGTCGATTAAGGCCTGCCCAGCGTGACGTCAGCCAGGAAGCGCTATGCACTCCCTGTGCGGATGGGGGGGGGAATCCCTCAGCTGGGAATGCACTCTTTCAGTGCCTCAGGGTGAATAGCTCCAGTTTAAAACTTTTTATAAGCATGTTTAAAAATTTTCCCTGCCATGTCCCATAAGACAGTAAGACATAGGAGCAGAAAGTAGGCCATTCGGCTCATCGTGTCTGCTCTGCCATTCAATCATGGCTGATAAGTTTCTCAACCCCATTCTCCCACCTTCTCCCCATAACCTTTGATCCTCTTACCAATCAAGAACCTATCTATCTCAGTTTTAAATACAATCAATGACCTGGCCTCCACAGCCTTCTGTGGCAATGAATTCCATAGATTCACAACTCTCTGGCTAAAGAAGTTTCTCCTCATCTCTGTTCTAAAAGGTCTTCCCTTTACTCTGAGGCTGTGCCCTTGGGTCCTAGTCTCTCCTACTAATGGAAACATCTTCCCCACGTCCACTCTATCCAGGCCTTTCAGTATTCTGTAAGTTTCAATCAGATCCCCCCTCATCCTTCTAAACTCCATCGAGTATAGACCCAGAGTCCTCAAACGTTCCTCATATGTTAAGCCTTTCATTCCTGGGATCATTCTCATGAACCTCCTCTGGACCCTCTCCAGGGCCAGCACATCCTTCCTGAGATACAGAGCCCAAAATTGCTCACAATATTATAAACGTGATCTGACCAGAGCCTTATAAAGCCTCAGCAGCACATCACTGCTTTTATATTCTAATCCTCTCGAAATAAATGCCAACATTGCATTTGCCTTCCTAACTACCGACTCAACCTGCAAGTAAGAGAATCCTGGACTAGGACTCCCAAGTCCCTTTGCACACCAGATTTCTGAATTCTCTCCCCATTTAGAAAATAGCCTATGCCTCTATTCTTCCTACCAAAGTGCATGACCTCACACTTCCCCACGTTGTATTCCATCTGTCACTTCTTTGCCCATTCTCCTAACCTGTCCAAATCCTTCTGCAGACTCCCCGCCTCCTCAATACTACCTGTCCCTCCACCTATCTTTTTATCATCTGCAAACCTAGCCAGAATGCCCTCAGTTCCTTCATCTAGATCATTAATGTATAAAGTGAAAAGGTGTGGTCCCAACACTGACCCTTGCGGAACTCCACTAGTCACTGGCCGCCATCCTGAGAAAGACCCCTTTATCCCCACTCTCTGCCTCCGGCCAGACAGTCAATCTTCTATCCATGCTGGTACCTTGTCTCTAACACCAAGGGCTCTTATGTTACTGAGCAGCCTCCTCTGCGGCACCTTGTCAAAGGCCTTCTGGAAGTCCAAGTAAATAACATCCATTGGCTCTCCTTTGTCTAACCTGCTCATTACCTCCTCAAAGAATTCTAATAGATTTGTTAGGCATGACCTCCCCTTGATGAAACCATGCTGACTTTGCCCGATTTTACCATGTACTTCCAAGTATTCTGAAATTTCATCCTTAATAATGAACTCTAAAATCTTACCAAGGACTGAGGTCAGGCTAATTGGCCTGTAATTTCCTGTCTTTTGCCTCTCTCCCTTCTTAAACAGGGGGATTACATTAGCAATTTTCCAGTCTTCTGGGACCCTCCCTGACTCTAGTGATTCCTGAAAGATCACTGCTAATGCCTCCACTATCTCTTCAGCTACCTCCTTCAGAAATCTGGGGTGTAATCCATCTGGTCCAGGTGATATATCCACCTTCAGATCTTTCAGTTTTCCTAGCACCTTCTCCTTGGTAAATGGCCACCATACTCACCTCTGCCCCCACCCCCCCCAACTCTCTTGAATTTTGGGGATGTTACTCGTGTCTTCCTCCATGAAGACTGACGCAAAGTACCTATTCAGTTCCTCGGCCATTTCTTTGTTCCCCATTATTGCTTCTTCATTGCCATTTTCCAGTGGCCCAATGTCCGCTTTTGCCTCTCTCTCACCCTTTATATATCTAAAAGAACTCTTGCAATCTTCTTTTATATTACTGGCTAATTTACCCTCATATTTAATCTTCTCCCTCCTTATTCCTTTTTTAGTTGTCCTTTGTTGGTCTTTGTAGGCTTCCCAATCCCCTAGCTTCCCACTGCTCTTCGCCACATGTGACACCGTCAAATGAGTTGGGACATGCCCATAAGTTTTATCGAAACCTTTCTTAAAAATTTAAATACCCTCATGAAACCTCATCTCACCCGTGGATAAGGTTTCTTGCTTTTTCCAAAGCGCACTAGGGCTCCCGGCCTGCCCACCGGACGGGCAGGTCCATTAATGACCTTAATTAGTTTTTCAACCCTCAATAGGCCGTTGACAGGTCGGCGGGCATGCAGCTGACTCAGCTGTTCCCCCGCCAACCTGAAAATAGAAATGGCACGGGGTGACGTTGGGAGTTCCAGCCAACTTCATCTCGCATCATTTTATGCATCGGCGAGTGGGCCCTGCCCCCGCTTGCCAACCGGAAGATCCTGCCCTATGTATCTTACTGATGCTTTAACAAAAGTGTAACTGGGAGTTAGATTAACGAGGGGGTTTAGAATTTATCATTTTAGTAATTTGTAGATCAAAATATGTATTTAAAATCATTTCTTCTATTAATAAATGTTTAATTTAGTTTTGTAAGAAACCTGTAAGACTTGGTAGTCTTATTATTACTGAATTCAAGACACACATCTCAACATTTATACAAATTGCCAAACAGTTGTGGCAGTTGTTTCAATGTCCCTTTGGGATATGAGCAGCATTTACCATTAGCTGTTCCCTAACAATGATGGTGTGCGTGACAGTTAGTGGTGTTGACCCTTGAGGTGTGAGATCCCTGTGGATGTGTGATGGGTTTGTGAATGTGTGAGTTGAGAGTGATGAGAAGAGTGAATTGCCCTGGTGGAACGGATGAGACCGTTCATCCTTTTTTGGCATTGGGTGACTGTCCTCTTTTGCAGGGGATTGGCGTTGAACACCGCTGCCACCACCTCTCAAGCCCGATTAGTGAGATTGCAGCCCCTCCTCTGGCCAGAGCGGGGGTGGAGGCCATCACGGCGAGCCTCACTGCATTCAAAAGGCACTGGGGGGACGTGTCAGTGAACCTGGGGGCTGCAGTCTTTTTGCCTTTTGGGGCCATCCTGTCTTTTTTGTAGCAGTCCTGGGCTGGAAGCCCTGAGAGGTGTGCATGCGTCTGGACTTTAAATATGATGCCCAGTGTGACGAAGCGGTGAGGTGATGGCATGGCAAGGCGTGGAAGGAAAACCCGTTCGCTATGGAAATGGCGTTGTTTCCCAGGATTGGCTGTATTTCCTATTTTCTTTTGACATTCTTAATTGCCCCATAAGTTCTTGAACCTGGTACCTAACAAATGAACTTTCCTGGATTCAAAATCTTTTAAGATCTGCATCAAGTATCCCAGAAATTCTCCCAGAGAGTCTTTCCTCATCTCACCCCTCTTAAGAACATAAGAAATAGCAGCAGGAGCAGACCATGCCGCACCTCAACCCGTTCAATACAATTGTGGCTAATCCTCCACCTCAACTCCACTTTCCAACCCACTTCGCATGTGTCTTGATTCCTTGATAGATCAAAATCTATCTGTCTCAGCTTAAGTATATACAATGATGGAGCATGTACAACCCTCTTTGTTAGAGAATTCCAAAGATTCACAACCCTTTGAGTGAAGGAATTTCCCCTTATCTCAGTCCTAAATGATTGGCCCCATATCCTGAGGCTGTGCCCCTTGTTTTAGACTCCCAACTGATGGAAACAATCACTTAATGTCTACCCTATCAAACCCCCTCTCTTGAGTGAATAAATTGCCTCTTGTCTCAGTCCTAAATTATTGGTCCCTTATACTGAGACCATGGCCCCGTGTTCTAGATGCCCCCACAGGGACAACCACCTCTCAGGGTCTAACTTCAGAAACCTATATGTTTCAATGAGATCACCTCTCATTTTTCTAAACTCCAGAGAGAACTCAATTTACTCAGGCTTTCATCATAACACAACCCTCTCATCCCATAAACCAATTTAATTAACCTTCACTGTACTGCCTTCAATGCAAGTGTATCCTTCCTTAAATACGGAGACCAAAACGGTGCACAATATTCCAGGTGTGGTCTCAACAAAGACTTTACCAATTGTAGCAAGACTCGCTTATTCTTGTGCTCCAATCTTGCAATAAAGGCCAACATGCCAATTGCTTTCTTAATTGCTTGCTGCACCTGCATGCTAAATTTCAGTGTTCCTTGTACAAGGACACATAAGTCCCTCTGAACATCAACATTTACAAGTTACATGCCTTTTAAAAAAATCTGCTTTTCTATTCTTACTACAGAAGTGAATAACCTCACACTTTCCCACATTATACTCCATCTGCCAATTTATTGCCCACTCACTTCATCTGTCTATATCTCTATGGAGTGTCTTTTTGTCCTTCTCACAGCTCAGATTCCCACCTAGCTTTGTATCATTAGCAAACTGTCTTCATCAAAATCATGAATATAGATAGTAAATTGTTGCACTCCACTAGTTGCAGCCTGCCAACTTGACGATGCTCCATTTATCTCCACTCTTTGCTTCCTGTCTGTTAACCAAGCTTCTATCTATTGCTTATATGTAATTTCAAACTCCATGAGCCCTTATCTTTCCTGCGCAGGGAAACTCCACTGGATTTCGAGTGCCTTAGTTCAGTAATCAGCGTTCTAATCCTCCTTCACAGTCTCTACAATAATTTTACATCTTTCCTGTAAAACAGACCAAAGTTAAAATGCATTAAATCAAAAATAATCTGCATTTAGATATGGCCCGAGATACAATTTCAATGCCACCTTCTTATATGCAAAAGCCACACTTTAAATTCTACACCTCAACTTTTTATTTGTTTTCTTCACTGCCTGTGAATACTGAACGAGTTGAATTCTAGGTGCTCCTGGGGTTGGACAGGAGAAGCTCACTTTCAGTGTGCTACTCCTGCCTAGGCTATGCTGAGGGGGTGGTAGGCAAGCAGGGAAATCTATTCTTACATGGATAGTATAACATCAGACGGAGTAATCAGAACATCTGATCATTGTAACCTTAAATATCATCTTGACCTTTAATTTTTATGTATTCAGCTCTCTCCAGGCTAGTACCAAGGACAGCTGAAGTTTTAGCCAGTTTGCTATATGCAGATACAACAAAGGGGGTCACAAATGCTTTATTCACAAGGAACAGGGACCTCATTATTTTTGTTCCTACCAGGAAAAGGAATGCAAGAGGTAAACACAATTCAAAACATAAAGAAAACACAAACAAAATGATTTTCTCACGTGGACCGGTAGGGCTGAATGGGCTGTTTCCACAAAGTAACTTCTATATATTTCTATGTCACCTTTAATTGAAGGAGAAAGAATAGTTAAATGATGGCCCTTGGGAGACCAAGGCCACTCTATGCAGCTACAGCTCATGAGGAGAGAAAAAATAGCTATTATTACAACAACTTACATTCATGTAGCACCTTTCACGCAGAAAGATATCCCAAGGTGTTTTATGAAAACATATGGATAAAATCAGGTGCTGAGTCAAAGGAGGAGATATTAGGAGGGGTGACCAAAAGCTTGGTCACATAGGTGGGTTTTAAAAAGGGACTTAAAGGAGGAGAGGGATGTGGCAAAGTGAAGAGCCTTAGAGAGAGAATTCCAAAGCATGGGACCCAGGTGACTGAAAACACATTTACAATGATGAAAAAAAGTGAGGTAATGAAGAGTTCAGGAGGTACTTCAGGGATGAAAGAGGTTACAGAGATTGGGCAGGGAGAGGCCATTAGGGAATTAAATCATGGATAGGAATGTTGAATTCGAGGCTTTGGGGAATGAGAAACCAATGCAAGCCAGCTTTGAAAGGAATGGGGGCCGGGTGGGATTTGGTGCAGTACAGGTTCACGCAATGGAGAATTAGATGAGCAGAAGTTTGTGGAAGACTAAGGATGCGAGGATGGCCAAAAAAGAATTGGAGTCTATAGGCATGGATGGGGTTTCAGTGTTAGATGGGCTAAGGTGAAAGTGGAGGAGTAGAATTGATGTTGTGGAGGTCAATGTAGATGGCCTTTCAGATAGAAACAATATAGGATTAGTAGATCTGCTTGGGATCACAAAGGATTTTGAATCTTAGAGTAGTCTGGTTTGGCCTGGTGAGGGTTGTGGGTTGTTGTTGGTGGTGATGATGTCAGTAGTGAGAGTACGGATTTAATGATGGATGCCAAAGACAATGGCTTTGGTCTTCCTAGTGTTTAGCTGGGAGAAGCAGTCTGAAAAGAGAGCAGCAGTGGACAGATGAAGAATGGAAGTGAGAAGATATAGCTGGATGCCATTGATATATATCCAGAAGCTTCCCCAATGTCTGCTGAGAATGTCACAAAGGAGCAGAATGTAGATGGTGAGACCCAAGGATAGATCCTTCAAAGACTTCAACAATGAGAATGTAATGGTATGAAGACAATCCAAGGGGGGGTGAGGGTGGTGTGGTGCAGTCGCACTATGTCAGATTGCCTCAGTTTCTACACATCTCTAAAGTTTTTTTTAAAGACTAAGATGTGGAGGTGCAGAGGGATTTTGGTGGTCAGGGTCACAAGACATTACCAGCAGTATCTCGAGTGAATTAGAGCATAAAAAAGCAGATGGGATACTGGATTTTGTGAAAAGAGGTGTAGAATATAAAAGTCGAGATATAATGCCAAATCTACATGGAGTTTATAATGTGGGCCAAACATAATGACTTCTTTCTTCCCAATGTTTAAGTGACAAAAGTTATGATTCATCCAAGACTGGATGTCAGTGAAGTATCTAACAGTAGAAGGGCAATGAAGAGGTGAAGAATGGTGGTGTAGAGCTGGATGCCATTGTCATATATGTGGAAACTGACCCAATGTCTGCAGAGAAGGTCACAAAAGGGCAGCATTTGAGTGAGAAATTTGAGACCCAAACCTTAACAATGTGGCAGTTACTTTACACTCTATAACGTAGGAAGGGCACAGAGTGAGCTGCCTGGTCTAAGGAAGCAAAAATACAAAGAAATACTCAAGAACAATGTGACTGTTTTCATTAAAACAGAGCAGGTTAAGGGTAATTTGATACAATTGTTTAACATTAAGCAGGGATGGAACAGGATAGGTAGGACCAGATGATTTCCATTAGTTGACAGCATCTAAAAAAAGAGGGCATAAAAATAACATGAAATGTAAGAGATTTAAGTCAGAGAGCAGGAGAAACATTTTATACAGAGAGTTATGGAGGTTCACTCCACCACCAGTGCTCATGATTGAAGCATGTCAGCTTTTAAGAATGGATTAGATAGATGAATGAGTGAGAGGGGAATGAAGGGATATGGGAACAGGTCAAACACATAAAACTAGGATTAATGTTGGTGTGAGGGATAACTACCAACTCAGACTGATTGAGTCAAATTGCCAAATTCCAAGTTGCAATTTCAATGCATTCCAATGCAGATTCAAATGACACTGATGGAGTTTAATAAGTTAAAATGATCAACTTAGCAGAAGGAAATTGGCCTGTAAGTATATCTGCAGCCAAATATGAAGAATCCTAGCCCCCGTTGATGAGCCCAGCCATGATTCTAGTGAACCTTCGGTGAGTGAGGCTGGCTGGACAACCATGAACAGTGCTCTGCGATACTGTTGACACATCTGATTCAGGTGTTAAGACTACTAAGGCTGCACATAGGTGAACATAATATGAACTTCCTTCATCAGGCATGTCATTTTGGAGCCACTTTGATTATTAAGATGGTGATTAGTTGGCCATTCGACATTAGAGATTAAGCCCTCACTAGATGAGTAATAAGCATTGTTCCTTCTAAGCCGCTCATGTGGTTGTGCAGTGATTGTGAAGTTACCACACAAGCTGCTTGTAAACTGCACCTTTCAAGATACTGTAAATCCGCTCAACCCTGCAAAAAATGTAAAAGGTTCCACACACTGATATGAACAGGCTGTGCAAAATCAAGAAAATTTAGAGGGATCATTGGTGAACAGTACCAGAAACTTTTCACAAGTGGCATGATGTTCAAGTCATCAAGCTCCTCCCATCAGCTTAATGATGAAGGGCACCAAGCCCTGCATATAAGAGCACATGCCTGGTCTCCAACTGATGCCTTGCAACCACTGCATCCAAAATCTAAGATTACTGATCCACTGTACAACAAGCATTTCAGTGCATTCAAATGTTCACTTGTTTTGTCCCAAACTTGCTTTGATGTTTTAGATATTAGACTCCAATGCTGTGGAACAGGCTTATTCACCATTGGTTAATGTGGGTCTTCAGGAGCTTCAAGGCCTCCTTCTTTGCTGTACTATCCAATGATTCTATAAATCAACAGAAAGCTGAAACTCCCTCCAGGAGACTCAATGAAGTGCTGTAGTCAACATTTTCAATTCTTGTATTTCCCATCTGTGGTCTTGCATGTCTAGTGGCCAAAGACCAATGTCTATTCTGCTTTTTTTTTGAATTGGCAAATCTTATTGTTATAGGACCTAACTGAGACTCCTTTGTGAGCACTAACTTTGAAAACTTCATGTACAAAAACAGACACACTGCTTTTGATGAATTTCTGTTCAAGGTAGTTGGGATGTTGTGTCTAAAAACAAATCTTGGCATTTAACAAACAATCTCACAAGTCCTTTGAATGAGACAATAGAAAGCTTCAGTTTCTGGTACATGTCTATGCTTAGTCATTTCCTGCTTGTGTAGGTCAGAGAGCAAAGAGAAACCCGACTATTCCAGTGAGTTGGTCGACTGTATCAACTTATTGCAGGTGATTATCAATTGGTTACTTCATTTTTCTGAAGCTGAAACTACTGAAATGTTTTGTGCATTATCCTGTTGTATGATAAGGTAGAGAATACCTTATCTTCATAAAATAGTAAAAATCCACCCACTCAACTTATCCATCACCACTTTGAAGAGCTTGATCAAGTTTGACAGTTTCCATTTATAATTGTTAAATAAGTTGCATAGTTTCTTGCTGTGGATGATGGCAATCTCCTCGCAGACCCTTTTGTTGGTGTGGAAGTCATTGCCAAGGCGGGTGTAATATTTCTCAATGATCACTCGGGTGGGTTTCTTGAAATAGTGACCTGAAGTGTTCAATTTTTTTTGTGATATTATCTCACGTTATTAAAGTTTTCAAAATACATTCAGAAAGCAAAGGACAGTATTTAATGGAAATTTGGAAGGCGATGGGATTTAATTCGGCGGGAGCCAAAATCTCGGTTTCTTGATGGCAACAAAGAACAAAGAAAAGTACAGCACAGGAACAGGCCCTTCAGCCCTCCAAGCCTGCGCCGATCATATTGCCCGTCAAATAAAACATTTTGCACTTCTGGGGTCCGTATCCCTCTATTCCCATCCTATTCATGTATTTGTCAAGCTGCCTCTTAAACAACACTATTGCACCTGCTTCCACCACCTCCTCTGGCAGCAAATTCCAGACACTCAATACCGTCTGTGTAAAAAACTTGCCCCACACATCTCCTCTATAGCTTTCTCCTCCCACCTTAAATCTATGTCTCCTAGTAATTGACTCTTCCACCCTGGGAAAAAGCTTCTGACTATCTACTCTGTCCATGCCACTCATAAATTTTGTAAACTTCTATCAAGTCACCCCTCAATCTCCATCGTTCTAGTGAGAACAATCCAAGTTTATCCAACCTCTCCTCATAGCTAATAACCTCCAGACCAGGCAGCATCCTGGTATACCTCCTCTGCACCCTCTCCAACGCCTCATATCTTTCTGGTAATGTGGCGACCAGAATTGCACGCAATATTCCAAGTGTAGTCTAACCAAGGTTCTATACAGCTGCAGCATGACTTCCCAGCTTTTATAGTCAATACCCCTGCCAATGAAGGCAAGCATGCCATATGCCTTCCTGGCTACCTTATCCACCTGCATTGCCACTTTCAGTGACCTGTGGACCTGTACACCCAGATCCCTCTGCCCGTCAATGCACTTAAGGGTTCTGCCATTTACTGTATAATTCCTGCCTGTATTAGACCTTTCAAAATGCATTACCTCGCATTTGTCCGGATTAAACTCCATCTGCCATTTCTCCGCTCAAGTCTCCAACCGATCTATATCCCATTGTATCCTTTGACAATCCTCTTCACTATCTGCAACTCCTCCAACCTTAGTGTCATCTGCAAACTTACTAATTAGCCCAGTTACATTTTCCTCCAAATCATTTATGTATACTGCAAACAGCAAAGGTCCCAGCACTGATCCCTGTGGAACTCCACTAGTCACAGCTCTCCATTCAAAAAAGCACCCTTTCACTACTACCCTCTGTCTTCTATGACCAAGCCAATTCTGTATCCATCTTGCCAGCTCACCTCTGATCCTGTGCGACTTTACCTTCTGTACCAGTCTGCCATGAGGGACCTTGTCAAAGGCCTTACTGAAATCCATGTATATAACATCCATTGCCCTTCCATCATCGATCATCTTTGTCACTTCCTCGAAAAACTCAATCAAGTTAGTGAGACACGACCTCCCCTTCACAAAACCATGTTGCCTCTCACTAATATGTTCATTTGTTTCCAAATGGTAGTAAATCCTGTCACGAAGAATCTTCTCCAATAATTTCCATACCAATGACGTAAGGCTCACCGGGCCTGTAATTTCCTGGATTATCCCTGCTAAACTTCTTAAACAATGGAACAACATTGGCCATTCTCCAGTCCTCTGGGACCTCACCCATAGCCAGTGAGGATACAAAGATTTCTGTCAAGGCCCCAGCAATCTCCTCCCTTGCCTCCTTCAGTACTCTGGGGTAGATCCCATCTGACCCTGGGGACTTATCCACCTTAATATTCTTCAAGTACTAGGGGTTTGGATGGTGCAGAATTTGTAAGGTGCATCCAGGAGGGCTTCCTGAGACAATATGTAGATGGTCCAACTAGGGAAGGGGCAATACTGGACCTGCTATTAGGGAATGAATCCAGCCAGGTGGTTGAAATTTCAGTAGGGAAGCATTTCGGGAAAAGTGACCATAAATCAGTAAGTTTCAAGGTACTGGTGGATAAGGATAACAGGAGTCCTCAGGTTAAGGTGCTTAATTGGGGGAAGGCTAATTATAACAATATTAGGCAGGAACTGAGGAATCTAGACTGGAGGCGGATGTTTGAGGGCAAATCAACAACTGGGGGGCTTTCAAACATCAGTTGATAAGAATTCAGGACCGGCATGTTCCTGCTAGGATGAAGGATAAGCATGGCAAGTTTCAGGAACCTTGAATAACGAAGGATATTGTGAGCTTAGTCAAAAAGAAAAGGGAAGCATTCGTAAGGGCTAGAAGGCTGGGAACAGATGAAGCCCATGGAGAATATAAAGAAAGTAGGAAGAAACTTAAGCAAGGAGTCAGGAGAGCGAAAAGGGGTCATGAAAAGTCACTGGCAACCAGGATTAAGGAAAATCCCAAGGCCTTTTATACATATGTAAAAAGCAAGAGGGTAGCCAGGGAAAGGGTAGGCTCACTCAGGGACAGAGGTGGGAATCTGTGTGTGGAGCCAGAAGAAATGGGAAAGATACTAAATGCATACTTCTCATCAGTATTCACCGAAGAGAAGGACTTAGCTGTCGATACGTCTAGGGAAGAGTGTGTAGATAGCCTGGATCATGTTGAGATCAAAAAAGAGGAGGTGTTAGGCGTCTTGAAGAATATTAAGGTGGATAAGTCCCCAGGGCCAGATGGGATCTACCCCAGAGTACTGAGGGAGGCAAGGGAGGGGATTACTGGGGCCTTGACAGAAATCTTTGTATCCTCACTGGCTAAGGGTGAGGTCCCAGAGGACTGGAGAATGGCCAATGTTGTTTCATTGTTTAAGAAGTTTAGCAGGGATAATCCAGGAAATTACAGGCCCGGTGAACCTTACATCATTGGTACGGAAATTATTGGAGAAGATTCTTCGTGACAGTATTTACTACCATTTGGAAGCAAATGGGCATATCAGTGAGAGGCAACATGGTTTTGTGAAGGGGAGGTCGTGTCTCACTAACTTGATTGAATTTTTCGAGGAAGTGACAAAGATGATCGATGATGAAAGGGCAGTGGATGTTATATACATGAATTTCAGTTAAAATGCAGAGATTAAGTCAGCAGCATTGCAGCAGCAGGTCAGGTCGCACGTTGTCCTGTTATTACAATGAGGTAATACATTGTATCTAATATAGTAAATAAGCTCAAGGTACCAATCGCCCAAAAGGATTAGGCAAACACATTGTAGGTTCATTTCTTAAGATTAGGCACAGGAGAACAGTTATACATAGGCATAAAGCTTGGAGACATCAGAGCTGTTTGTTTGTGCTCTGCTCAAAGCAAAAGTGAAACTCCAAGACTGGATCACATGAAACCTTTCCCTCCTAGTGATTCCATGCTATATCCCTTAAGGCATATTACAACATCCCTCTTTCTTTTTAAAAATATTTTCCCCCCTTCCAAAGAAGTATAACTATTTACAATATATGTTCATGTTTAATTATCATTACATAAGTGCATAAACTGATGAATCTATGGACAGAATTTTACATTACCCCATCAGTGGGTGTGTAGGAGGGGTTGAGCCTAAAACTTCTCGAATGGCCTTCCCACCGGGTTCCTGCCCACCTCAACCTCTCTGCAATTTTATGCTTGAACAGGTAAGGCCTAGGCTGGCATAACCACCCTTGCCATAATTGAGGCCCTTATTGTGGCTATTGGCCACTTAGGTGCCATTTCCCACCCAGCCTCAATTACCAGGCTGGCGGGAGGAGCTCCGGGGAGGGGGGGGAAACCCAAGCATAAATCGGGTTCAGACCTCAGGCGGGAAGCTCTCCCCCACCCAATCCCAGCCACCAGAAGGTCAGGTCCCTGCAGGTTCTCCATCCACTGCCCTGACCCCTCCACCAACAACCCCACCCTGCCTCTGTTCACTTACCCTCCCTGCCCTGAGGCTCTCAAAATATACCTAGTCCTGGAATTCCAGGACTTTGGCTCTGGGGACTGATTGTAGTCTCAGTGTTGTCCACTGCAGCTTCTGGCACTGCAGGACCTAGCGAGCTGCCAACAAATCTGAGGCAGGACTTCCTCCCAAATGGAGGGCTGGAAGTCCTGCCTCCAGCCAATTAATGATTGTTGGAGCATTAAATGGCTGTGGGGCAGGCAGTATCAGCAGGGATGTATGCTCCACTGACTCTTCAGATGGTGTGAAGGGGAGCCTCACCATCCTGGAAATCCTGTCCTTTGAGTCTCTAAAGCATGAAGATAATCTTCTGGTACACCCAGATCTTGCAATGGTAACCTTGTCTGGAGATTTTCTTTAATTGCTGCAATTGCTTTAATTGTATGTAGGATTGTCATTCTTGGGTGTTGTTTATGGTTGCTTTTGGGATCTTATCCTAGATGCTGTAGGACTGTATGGTGGTTAAGGAGCTGGGATGGATCTGATTTATCCTTGGTTATGCCTCACCATTGCGTCTTTGTGTGTAATGACTTCATAGGTCCTTGGTTCTGAACAAATCATTGTCACCTCAGCTGGTACCTTCTGTGGGATCCTGGATATGAACTTCTTATCCCAACCGTAAACCTGGCAATTCTGTTCCCGCATTTTCATCGTGCACATTGTAGTTTTAAAAGTTGCTTTCCAGTTTGAGAATGGGGAAGAGTAGGTAAATTGGTACGCACTGGTCTGCCAAACATGAGCTCTGCCGGTGATGGAACAGCTGCACTTAAAGGTGTCGCTCTCCGATGTAATGTTGCAATGTATAGACCTTGCTTGGTATATCTACATTTGAGGATTAGGGATCTCATCGTGTGAATCATTCATTCAGCCAGGCTGTTAGATCTAGGGTAATAAGGAGGAGAAGTGTGATCGATATTCCACTTCTTACACATATCCTGAAATGGCTTACCAATAAATTGTGTACTGTTATTCATAATTCTCTCTCTAGGCACACCAAATAAATTGAAAAAAGCATTTGAGTGTGTGTGGCAGTTGAGCTTGATGTACTGTGCAATTGTTGAATAGTGGGGTACTTGGTAAAGTAGTCAAGGATGATGATGAAGTCAGTGCCATGGACCTGAAAGAGGTTGGATGCAATTTGGGACCATGGTAGGTAGGAACTTCATCTGGAATCAATGATGCTTTGTACTGACCTGGCATATGGCTCTTGACATGCCTCACACTTCTTGACGATGACTTCAATGTCATTGTTCATAATGGCCAACAGACTTGTCTTGTATGAGTCTTATTGTCCAATCTATGCCCAGGTGTGAGTGATGAAGTTGTTGAAGAATACCAGGTCACAAAGATTCCAGTATGATGACCTGCCTGCCTTTCATAAGGGTAGTAACCTCTTGGGACTTCTCCGCGAGCTGTACTGACCAATAACCATGCCTGGCATCAAGCTCCAAAGAGAGTTTTGCACCAGCAAATCTCAGATTTAACTCTTCTAATGTGGGTATGTTGTAAGGACAATGTTTCAAAGTGTTTAAATGTCGTGGATTAAAGCATACTCTCAATGATTCCTCTTTCTTTATGATTGAGCTTCACCAATCTGTGCACTCTCATAGTCTGCTAATCATTCTGTCTTTCTCCATTTTGTCTAGTTCGACCTTTCATTTGTCTTGTATGTGGATTCTTCACTTATGTGATGGATCAACTGGCAGACTTGCATTCTCCTGCAAGTGTAATGTTGCAGCTCCCTTGAAGTACTTTGTTGAAACATTCTGGATATTTCAATGTTAGGTTGTTGGGTCATGAACTGAGGTGATAGGGGTAGTTTCGCTTTGTACTTATGATCCTCCTTGAGTAGCTTTCCGATGCTATATACTTTGGGCTTGATTTGCCTTGTGAAGTCTGACTGATTCCATGGACTGTTACTAGTGTGAGTTTGTGATATGCCAGTAGACCTGCAATCGCTTGGTCTTTAGTTTCCATGATGCAGAACATCTGTGATACCCAGGAGGATTAATTGTACTTGCACTCAAGGATAATGGACCCTGCTCATGGAATTAGTGAACCATTGTACACTGGAAGTTTCACAGTCGTAGGTTTCACCATGGCCTTCCATATCTGTGGATACATGTCTTATGGAATGGTGGCACTTGCCCCGTGTCAATCTTGGCAAACAAAGAATAGTTATCAACTTTCTTAGGGAAGATAATTCTAATCTTGGAAAACACTGCAGATGGTGTGATGTCATCTATGTTGTCCAGGACATTGACAGTGTGAAACCTGTGTTCAACACTCTGTCTCGTTGTGCACATCATTGTCA
This sequence comes from Carcharodon carcharias, assembly GCF_017639515.1. Lineage (NCBI taxonomy): Eukaryota > Metazoa > Chordata > Chondrichthyes > Lamniformes > Lamnidae > Carcharodon > Carcharodon carcharias. The sequence continues at coordinate 78,740,096 of NC_054469.1, read as the reverse complement.
TTTTCTGGTTTGTCAATCGTTGTGCACAACAAGACAAGAAGACAGGTTTCACACTGTCAATCTTGTGGACAACATGGAAGCAATCACACCATCCACAGTGTTTGCCAAGATTCCAAATATCTTCCCTAAGAAAGTTGATAACTTCTTTATTTGCCAAGATTGACATGGGGCAAGTGCCACCATACTATCTCTGCAAATTCTAAAAGACATGTATCCACAGATAAGGAAGGCCATGGTGAAACCTATTACTGTGAAGCTTAGCTTGAAGGTACCCATTGTGTATAGGCTGTTTGCATCAGTGCATGGCTCTTTGTAGCTGCATCAATGTTTGCTCTTGTGCACTGCCAATGCCAGTGGCCCTTTCTGCCACATGCCTTGCAGCACTGATGAAATGCTGGGAATTTCCTTGGTGTATGTAGAAGGCCACACCTTCCACACATCTTGCTAGGTTTGGATGTTCTTATGAATACATCAACAATTGCATTTGTACTCAGAACCTGAAAGCTTTGTTGACCTGTGAGGATCGCTTTGTACTTATGACCATCTTTGAGTAGCTCCTCAATGCTATATACTTTGGGCTTGTCTAACAGATCATCCTGGAATGTTTCCATGGGGGTGGATGTGATCATGAACTCAACAATTCTGTCTGCTAGCTCTGCATTTGAAAAAATCACAGTACATACCCTTTTCTCTGCATCAGCTGAGGAATTGGTCTATGGATTCTGTATGCTATTGTTGAAATGACATGAACTCTGGTCAATGAATATGGACGTTTAACCTGATATTGAACCAATCATTCAATGCTGTCCATATCTTTTGGACATTCTTTAGCTCTTCTTCTGCTAATCCTGATGTGTTTAGGCTGTGTAGACCTTCATGCCCAATTGCTAGGTGAATTTTTATGGCTTGCTTGTCTGGTTCAAACACACCCGAATCAAAAAACCATAGCTCTGTATGTTGTTTAAACATTTTGGATTTGGATAGTAGGTCAGCTGCATCCCAATTCAAGCTGGGGAATTTTTGGACATTTTGACAATATTCCTTTGACCTCCTTTCTTCTGTAGTACCTGGGATGAGTATTGCTGTAACTGCTTTAGATTGTTTTTCCGAAATTCTACCCATGAAGACAAGTTGTGGCAGGAACACACCGTGCAGTAATGGCGTTTTTGCTTTTTATTCAATTTATTGTTCAGCAGCTCCCAAAGTCACCGTTATAATCGCAAACTTTCCTGACCTGACTTATATGACTTTTTTTGTTTGACTTTCCCTTGTTCGCTATCAATCCAGCCCTTGATCTTTTAGGAATTACACATAGACTTGTCTGTCTAGTTTAAAGAATGCTGCCTTGCTGGGCTGATTTAAAATGAAAGAATTTTGGTGTTTCCCAGAAAAGTGATCATCAACTTGCATTATAGAATTGGTAATTAACAGTGCAATCCTTTCTTATTGATCAGAATAATGGCATTGATCAAATGGGCATCTTTGACCATATGGATGCAACCTGATTCCTCAGACACTGGACAACTCTGTTAGTCTGTAAAGTTGCAAGATTGTGTCATTTTCCCACCTATTGTCCAGAGGTAGGTGAATGAAGTGACTTATTCCAGCAACAATAATTCTGTGTTTTGCTTTTTGCATCTGTAGTGGATTCGTTAAAAGAGATGACATCTCTAGTGGCAGCCTGAAATTACCAAGTATCATAGAAGATTAGAGTGGCTATTGTCTTCACAGCCACTGCTAGTGCACTGCTGATGGTGAAGGTTGGTGTACATGTCAAGATTGTCGTAGTTACCTATTAAAGTGCAGTCTGCACAAGCATTGCTCCCAAGTCAACTGCAAGTAGGGGTATCTTGGTCTGAATGTTCTGGTGGAGTGGTGGATACAATTGGAATGTATGGTGGCTACCATGTTCCTCCAATACTGCTTGACCAGACTGGCCTCAATCAGCTACTTCACTTTTTCCTAAGAGGATATAGGGGAATTTCTCAAGTGAAGCCTATTGAGCCCTCATTTGACTTGGGGTGTGGAGAGAAATGGCAGTTCCATAACAAAAGGCAGAAAAGTAGATGGTGAAGCAATTGTTAAAAACAAAAAAGAGCAGAAATAACCAAAATTACCCATAAAATAAGCTTATGAAACCTTAGAATGTACTTATTGGGCCCTTTAAATCCACTTCTGCCCTTCAGTAGTACTGAGCATACTGGATGTCTGTGATCACAATGAATAATGATGAGGCAGTAATAACAGAAAATTGGTCTAATGATACTATCAGGTCATTATTGCCTTATTAAAATAAGCCCATCCACTTAAGGTAAATGACATAAACCTTTCTACTCTCAATCTTTCCAAGTATTGTTATATTATTGGGTTTTATTCAAATAGAGTACTATCCTAAGTGAGCTCACACTTGCTCTGAAACAGAGTATAAATTTACATGAACAATATCTGATAATGTAACAAGTTTAGGGATCAAATAGAAACTCTTATTCTTAGAATTAGCTTGCTGGGTATTGCACAACAACTATGAAATTTGATAAACCCTGAAAACAAGCATGGGGATGGTGCATCCATTGCTTCCAATGCAGGCATCTTGCAAACTCTGTGCTGCCTGCTAATTTAATTGATTGTAGCATGCCACCAGTGCTAACAGTGCTTTTGAGTGGTTGCACGCCTGAGCAAAGGACACAACATCGTGAGAGGCAAACATGGGCTGCACTACTTAAAGCCAGCCTACTCATTTTCAAAGGAATGTGCATTTTGGATGCAGCTGTACTTCATTCAGAAAGTGATTTTGACATGCAAAATCTACAAGAATGGCACAATGTGGCAGAGAGAAAACCCCCAAAATTTTCAACATGGCATTGGAGATCTTGCTGCAGGAGGTGGAGAGGGGGCCAAGAGGCTTCCCAGACAAGTGTTGCGTCAACAGTGAGATCACATAGCCATGGAGAACAATGCAAGATTCTAACCCCAAGGACCTAAATGCAGCACTGCAAAAAATTCAATGAATTCACATGAGTAGTTAAGAACAGTGAATGTATCTTCAACTGCCAAATCCCACTAATTGCATCACAAGCCTCAGACACTGCTCAATTCACTACACCCTCATCACTCACCTATCAGCAATCTCTATCAATCTGGACTCATACCCAACATTCATATGCTTCACCTCACCCTCACGCACTTAGCATTGCTTCAAGTCTCATACCCACATCTTGCAGCTTGTACACACTACCAGCTATTTAACCTTGTCATGTACATCACCCAAACATATTGTGCCACACTTCGTTCTCTCTTGTAGGAAAAGGCAGTACATAACTGGAGACAGCAACACCTAACCAGTAGGGGACAGGCACTGCTGAATAGCCTTACCCCTTTAAAGCAGACAGTGCTCATCATCATTGGAGTGGCCGGACTGAGGCCATGATCTTTGGTGCAGCTGAAATTATTAAAGATAACTGTATTCTCACACCTAAGCCTCCTTTTATATACCATTTCCCCCTCACCCCGCAATCTTTTATGATTTACTAACTGCACCTCTTTCTTTTCCCCCCCTTCATTCACCACAACCCTATCACTGTGCCTTTCTTCTTTCAGATACACAAGAACTGTAATCTGGCCAGGCAGCGGTAGAAGAACAGCAGATAGAAGAACAAGAAGACAGTGATGATAAAGAAATTCCATCTCACATGTGCAGCCATCAGTTCAGATATTGACACTGCATGTACTTTAGAGGATAACTTTAGAGGCAGATTCTTCACCAAACACAAGTGGCCCGCAGCCAGAGCAGGTGAAGGGTTGTACATGTACTACCTTGCCAGAGGGCGAGATTGCACGCAGGTTCTGCTGAAGAGGACTCAGATAAGGACTTGATAAGGCCACTGGATAACAACCAAGAGATGTCACAAATATCGCTTGCTCCTGCCTAGAATAAAGCAGACAGGTAAATGCTTTTCACCATTATTATGACACAGCAGTTGTTAAAGGCTGATTTATTTAAAATCCCAGAGGGAAACTTTAAACAACTGTCGTAACCTACATTTTCAAATCGGTAGGTTTTGAGTTGCAGCTCTAAATTCAGGAAAAAGAGCACAGGCTCTTGAGAGGTTTTTATATTAAACTAAATAAAACATTTATTATTTTACAACAAATTAAACACATACACATGGTTACAAATTATTACTATCATAACTTTTAACAATTTCCAAATTAATCTCCACTAAGACAAAAATAACCAACAGACTTAACCAGACACCAGGCAAAGCATTTTCTCCTTATGAATTCAAAATGAGGTTCCTTTCAATTTGGATCCTTTGCATACAGTTGTAGGCTTACAGGCTTAGATCTTATATGCCTCTGGCCTTCTGTTATACCCAGCCTTTCCCTTTGAATGCAAATTCTCATTATATCACCAGGCCCTTTGATCTCCACCTCTTCTAACAATAATAAAAACAAAAAACTGTGGATGCTGGAAATCTAAAACAAAAACAGAAACAGAAATACCTGGAAGAACTCAGCAGGTCTGGCAGCATCGGCGGAGAAGATCACAGTTGACATTTTGAGTCCTCATGACCCTTCAACAGAACTAAGTAAAAATAGGAAAGGGGTGAAATATAAGCTGGTTTAAGGGAGGGGGTGGTGGAGAACCAGCTTATATTTCACCCCTTTCCTACTTTTACTTAGTTCTGTTGAAGGGTCATGAGGACTCAAAATGTCAAATGTGATCTTCTCCGCCGATGCTGCCAGACCTGCTGAGTTTTTCCAGGTATTTCTGTTTCTGTTTTTGTTTTGGATTTCCAGCATTCGCAGTTTTTTGTTTTTATTATTGTTAGAAGAGGTGGAGATCAAAGGGCCTGGTGAATAAAACTCGATTCATAGTGCCAATTTTATTAGTAATATAGACATATTGCTAGGTGCAATATTTCACTCCCACTCTTGAATGTTTTTCAACAAAATGCAAATGTACCCTCTATCTCTGTTTACATCTCAAAACTACTATACATCAAAGCACCCAGACTGGGTTGCTTTAATCCAATTAACACACACACACAGACTAAACTTCTATTTAAAAAAAAATAATTTCTAATAACATTATCTACATTAATATCTTTTCCTGACACCATGGTAACCTTCACAGCATCTGGCAATCACAGAATCGTTATGGCGCAAAAGGAGACCATTTGGCCCATCACGTCTGCACCGGCTCTCCACATGAGCATCATGGCTTAGTGCCATTCTCCTGCTTTTTCCTTGTATCCTTGCAGATTGTTTCTAGTCAAATAATTATCTAACGCCCTCTTGAATGCCTTGATTGAACCTGCCTCTACCACACTTGCAGGCAGTGCATTCCAGACCCAAATCACTCGCTGTGTGAAAAAGTCTTTTCTCACGTCACATTAACTTCTTTTGCAAATCACTTTGAATCTGTGCCCTCTCATTCTTGATCCCTTGATGAGTGGGAACAGTTTCTCCCTATCTACTCTATCCAGCCCCCTCATGATTTTGAACACTTCTATCAAATATCCTCTTTGCCTTCTATCCAAGGAGAACAGCCCCAATCTATCTTCATAAGTCAAATTTCTCATTCCTGAAACCATTATTGTAAACTTCTTATGCACCCTCTCCAATGCGTTCACATCCTTCCTATAGTGGGTGCCCAGAACTGTACACAATACTCCAGCTGAGGTCTAATTAGTGTCTTATAAAAGCTCAGTATAACCTCCCTGCTCTTGTACTCTATGCCCCTCTTAATAAAGCCCAGGATACTGTATGCTTTAATAATTGCTTTCTCCACCTGTCCTGCCACCTTTAATGATCTATGCACATGTACACCCAGGTCTCTCTGCTCCAGCACACCTTAATAATTGCACCCCTTATTTTATATTGTCTCTCCATGTTTTTCCTATCAAAATGAATCACCTCACACTTCGCATTGAACTTCATCCACCCCCCATCTACCCACTCCACCAATTTGTCTATATCTTTTTGAGGTTCTATACTGTCCTCCTCACAGTTTACAATACTTCCAAGTTTTGTATCATCCACAAACTTAGAAATTGTCCTCTGCACACCAAGACGTAGATCATTAATATATAATCAGGAAAAGCATAGGTCCCAATACCAACACCTGGGTAACTCCACTACAAACCTTCCTCCAGCCTCAAAAATATCCATTGACCATTACTCTCTGTTTCCTATTATTCAGCTTTGCCCTGCCCTGAGACTGTAGTCATGGGTGCAGCAGGTGACAAATTTCAGGAAGAACCTCCTTAGTGAAGCAGAGAAGTCTGACACACTGTTCCTCACTCAGAATCAGGTCAGAGAATTAATTAGGGTGGATATGGCCTCCTGCTAAGAACCCTTCTTCCTTTTCTCCTTCTTTTCCTTCCCTTCCAGCAACTTGTCCTGCTCTCTGTCCCCTGTGCTTATTGTCCCTGTCTGCTGTAGTCCAAGGGAGATGCAATCTACTCCACCTATGTCTGCAGAATCATTGAAGTCAGAACAAAGTTTTTCAGCATGTGGTACACTATTCATTGTAGACTTCAGAACCTCTGGAAACCACCAAACAGTTCTACAATCACAGCAAAAGCCAGCAGAAATCAATCAGCAATGAAGCTGAAAGCAGTTGGTCATCCCTTTAAATCAAACTGGTGGGGATGGAGTCCATCCTGCTGCTGAACACATGTTGTTCAGTTGTGTGAGTTTAATGGAGGGTTATTAGCTGGCGTTCTGAGCTCTGAAATGGCAGTGCTGACATCAAATAGCACTACACGCTGATTGGCATCACAATCTGTCTGTTTTGCACACTTCCAGCAGGCTCTCCCTACACCTATGTTAATGCCCTCACCAAATTGGCACATGGGGCAGCTGACACCAGGGGTATGCACACATGCTGTTGATGCCATTCTTGAGGCAAAATGGCACTTGTAGTACTGAAAAACCAGGCACTACTGAGCCAAATTACATGGCCTAGGCCTCTTGTAATCTCTTAGATCTCAGAAAGCAATAGAAATTGCATTTTCAAGAAGCGGGAGTTAAGCTGTAAACCATAGAATAGATTTTTAAAAAAGAAACATGTATTAATACAATGGTTTTCATGACCTCAGGATGTCTCAAATCACTTTACAACCAATTCACTACTTTTGAAGTGTAGTCACTGATGTGTAAGATGCACATGCCAATTTGCATACAGCAAGGTTCTACAATGAAAGAAATGACCAGTTTTAGTGATGTTGGCTAAGAGATAAGTATGGGCTAGTGCACTTTGGAAAGCTTTCCTGCTCTTCTTCAAATAGTGCTGTGGAATTTTTAACAAGCACCCGAGAGGATAGACAGGACCTCATATGAAAGGCAACACTCCGACAGTGCAGCATCCCTCAGTACTGCAGTGAAGTATCAGCCTAGATCATATACTCAAGTCTCCAAAGTGGGGTTTGAACCCACAACCTTCTTGCTCAGCTGAGAGTGCTACCACTCAGCCATATAATAAAGTAACAGATAAGCAGTAGCAAGGAACTTTACTGACATCTCTTCACAAAGAGATGTTAATTCTTTTGATTAAAATAAATCTTGATGGATAGCTGTAGTGTTGAATGCATTGGGTTTATCAAATCCATAAAGTTTTCAGTCCTTACCTTGAAGGCCTAAGCCTGATGAATTGGAGCAAGACTCTCCCAGATACTTTTTCTGTTCCCTTTGAACTCGGAGTCATAGAAATCAATTTGCATCAAATTTTCAACATTTTTAAACTCATTTACAAGATGTGGGCATTGCTGGCTAGGCCAGCATTTACTACCCATCCCCGATTGCCCTTGACAAGGTGGCAGTGAGCTGACTTCTTGAACTGCTGCAGTCCATGTGGTGTTGGTACACCCACAGTGTTGTTAGAGAGGGAGTTTCAGGATTTTGACCCATCGACAGTGAAGGAACGGTGATATATTTCCAAGGCAGGAAGGTAAGTGACTTGGAGGGAAACTTCCAGGTGGTGGTGTTCCCATGTATCTACTGCCCTTGTCCTTCTAGATGGTAGTGGTCATGTGTTTGGAAGGTGCTGCCGAAGGAGCCTTGATGAGTTTCTGCAGTGCATCTTGTAGATGGTAGACAATTCTACCACTATTCGTCTGTGATGGAGGGGGTGAATGGCTGTTGAAGGGGCGCCAATCAAGCGGGCTGCTTTGCCCTGGATGGTGTCAAGCTTTATGAGTGTTGTTGGAGCTGCACTCATCCAGGCAGGTAGGGAGTATTCCATCACACTCCTGACTTGTGCCTTTTAGATGGTGGACAGGCTTTGGGGAATTAGGAGGTGAGTTACTTGCTGTAGGAGTCCTACCTGCTCTTGTAGCCACAGTACTTATATGGTTAGTTCAGTTCAGTTTCTGGTCAATGGTAACCCCCAGGATGTTGATAGTGGGGGATTTAGTAATGGTAATGCCATTGGTTGATAGTTGGATTCTCTCTTGCTGGAGATGGTCATTGCCAGACATTTGTGTAGCACGAATGTTACTTGCCACTCGTCAGCCCAAGCATGGACATTGTCCAGCTCTTGCTGCATTTGGACATGGACTGCTTCAGTATCTGAGGAGTCGTGAATGGTGCTGAACCATTGTGCAATCATCAGCAAACATCGCCACTTCTGACTTTATGGATGGAAGGAAGGTTACTGATGAAGCAGCTAAAGATGGTTGGGCTGAGGACACTACCCTGAGGAACTCCTACATTGATGTCCTGGAGTTGAGATGACTGACCTCTAACAACCACAACCATCTTCCTTTGTGCTAGATATGACTCCAACCATGGGAGAGTTTTCCCCCCACTCCCACTGACTCCACTTTTTCTAGGGCTCCTTGATGTAACACCAATCAAATGCGGCCTTAAGGTCAAGGGCAGTCACTCTCACCTCACCTCTGGAGTTCAGCTCTTCTATCCACATTTGAACCAAGGCTGTAATGAGGCGAGAAGCCGAGTGACCCTGGTGCAACCCAAACTGAGTGTCAGCGAGCAGGTTATTGCTAAGCAAGTGCCGCTTGATTGACCATAATACCCATAAGACATAGGAGCAGAAGTAGGCCATTCGGCCCATCGAGTCTGCTCTGCCATTCAATGAGATCATGGCTGATCTGATAATCCCCAACCCGACTTTCCTGCTTTGTCTCCATAGCCCTTGATTCCCTTACTGATTAAAAATCTGTTATCTCAGCCTTCAATATACTTAATGACCCAGCCTCTACAGCCCTCTGCAGTAAAAAATTCCACAGATTGATTACCCTTTGAGAAAGGAAATTCTTCCTCATCTCTGTTTGCACTGTTGGTGATCTCTTCCATTACTTTACTGATGATGAAGAGTATCCTAATGGGGCGGTAATTGGTTGGGTTAGATTTGTCCTGTTTTTTGTGTAGGGGACATGCTTGTGCAATTTTTCGCATTGCCATTATTGTAGCTGCACTGGAACAACTAGGCTAGGGGTGGGGCAAGTTCTGAAGCACAAGTCTTCAGTACTATTTCTGGAATGTTGTCAGGGCCCATAGTATTTGCAATATCTAATGCCTTCAATCATTTCTTGACATCGCATGGATTGCATCGAATATTGGCTGAAGACAGGCATCTGTGATGCTGAGGACATCTAGAAGAGGCCGAGATGGATCATTCACTCAGCGCTTTTGGCTGAAGGTTGTTGCAAATGCTTCAGGTTTATCTTTTGCACTGATGTGCTGGGATCCTGCATCATTGAGGATGGGGATATTTGTAAAGTCTCCTACTCCTGATTGTTGTTTAATTGTCCACCATCATTCATGACTGGATGTGGCAGGACTGCAGATCTTAGATCTGATCAGTTGGCTCTGGAGTCGCTTAGTTCTGTGTATCACTTGCTGCTTATCCTGTTTGGCACATAAGTAGTCCTGTGTTGTATCTTCACCAGGTTGACACCTCATTTTTAGGTATGTCTGGTGCTGCTCCTGGCATGCCCTCCTGCACTCTTCATTGAACCAGGGTTGATCCCCTGGATTAGTGATAATGGTAGAGTGGGGGATATGCCGGGCATGAGATTGCAGATTGTGATTGAGTACAATACTGCTGCTGGTGGCCACAGCGCCTCATGGATTCCCAGTCTTGAGCTGCTAGACCTGTGCCACACAATACATTGGAGGGTATCCTCAATGTGAAGACGGGACTGTGCGGTGGTCACTCCTACCGATGCTATCATGGACAGTTGCATCTGCAGCAGAATGAGGTACAGTATGCTTTTCCCTCTTGTTGGTTCCCTCCCTACCTGTCCTTTAGGACTCGGCCAGCTCAGTTTGCGGTGGTGCAACTGAGCCACTCTTGGTGATGGACTTTGAAGTACATTCGATAGAGTACATTCTGCATCCTTGCCATCGTCAGTGGTGTTCAACTTGGAGGAACACTGATTCATCAGCTGAGGGAGGGTGGTACATGGTAATCAGCAGGAGCTTTCCTTGCCCATGTTTGACCTGATATCATGGGACTTCATGGGGGCCAGAGTCGATGTTGAGGACTCTGACTGTATATCACTGAGCCGCCATTTCTCGCAATTTTGGCACAAGCCAGATGTTAGTTAGGAGGACTTTACAGGCTCGACAGGTCTCAATTTGCGATGTCACTTCTGGGGTCTAGGCCATCCGGTTTCATTCCTTTATTGAGTTGAGTGGCTTCCTAGGACATTTTAGAGGGCACTTAAGAGTCAACCACATCACTGCAGATCGGGAGTCACATGTAGGCTAGGCCAGGTAAGGACGTCAGATTTCCTTCCCTAAAGGACATTAGTGAACGAGATGTGTTTTTGCAAATATTGACAATGGTTTCATAGTCATCATTAGACTTTTAATTCTAGAATTTCATTGAATTCAAATTCCACCATCTGGAGTGGTGGAATTCAAACCCGGGTTCCCAGAGCATTACCCTCGATCTCTGGAATACCAGTCCAGTGACAATACCACTATGCCACCTCTTGCCCCCAAGATGTAGAACACTACAGATGCTTATTTGTTTCAACCCACATGATACTTTCAAAATATTGTCTTATACAACCTCAGCAGTCAATAGAAAGCTGCTTCAATTGCGTCATTGATTGCTAGTAAAGATTTCTAGCTATTGCATAAATGTATCTGCTCTAACTATCAGCTTGTCAGAAAAATACTGAACCTTTGTAAATTTATTTTTCACTGCACTTAACTAATCTCACGAAAGCATACATTTTTTGTTTGAGCATTAAACTACTGACCACTCAACTTTTCTTCCTGGTTTCCTTGTTAGCTAACATTTTTGATGGTTCTCTTGCCTCAGCTCTGTTGCTCTTTTGTTCAAATCTGCAGTGAACATCCCCTCCTCAAGAAAACAGCTCTTGACCCCTTGCAAACTGCTGCCCCATCTCTAACTTCCCTTTCCTATGCAAAATCCTTGAATGTGCTGTCAGCTCCCAACTTCGTGCCCATCCTTCCTAGAACTCCCTGTTTGAACTGCTCCAATCAAGTTTCCATTCTCACCACAGTATCAAAATGGCTCTTATTAAAGTTACAAATGACATCCTATCTGACTGTTAAAAGGCAAACTTTCTCTTCTTGTCATTCACAATCTGTCTGCAGCCCTTGACACAGTTGCTACATCCTCTTCCACTGTTGACCAATTGAATGGGATTACAGCTGTCTGGTTCCTTGCTTATCTGTCTAATCATAGTCGGAGATTTCTGCTCCAAGTCGTCATCTTTAGTGTACCCCAAGGGTCCATTCTTAGTGCCCTCCTAGTTTTCATCTACATGACATCATCCAAAAACACATCAGTTTTCACATGTGCATTGATGACACCAGGCTCTATCTCACCACCACCTCTCTCGACTTCTCCACTGCTTCTGAATTATCAGACTGTTCGTATGACATCTAGTACTGAATGAGCAGAAATTTCCTTAAATTAAATATTGGGAAGATGAAAACCATTGTCTTCAATCCTCACCACAAATTCTGTTCCCTAGCCTCAGACTCTATCCCTCTTCCTGAACCACCTGAGACTAAACCAGGCTGCTTACAACCTTGATTTCTTAGCTGGCAACGAGATGAGCTACCGACCACATATCCACACCATCACTAAGACCACTTCCTTCCACCTCTGTAACATTTCCCATTTTCAACCCAGCTCAGCTCATCTGTTGCTGAAACCCTCACTCACGTCTTTTTTACCTGTAGACTTGATAATTCTAATGCACCACCACACAGTCTCCAATATCCTACCCTTTGTAAACTTAAAGTCACCCAAAACACTACTGTCCATGTGTTAACTCAAACCAAATCCTGTTCACCCATCACCTTTGTGTTTGCTGACTTATATTAGATCCCAATTAAGCAATGCTTCAGTTTTGAAATTCTCTCAGATTTTTAAAATCCATCCATGGCCTGACCCCTTCTGATCTCTGCAATCTGCTCCAGCCCTACAACCTCCAACATATCTGCTCTCCTCTAACTTGGCCTTGAGTATTCCCAATTTTAATAGCTCCATCATTGGTGGCTGTGCCTTCAGTTGCCAATGCCCTAAGTTCTAGAATTCCCTTCCTACACCTCTCCAATTTTCTGTCCCATTTTCCTCTTTTAAGAAACTCTTTAAAAACATCCTTGACCAAGCTTTTGGTCAACTGCCTTAACATCTCATATTTCTCAGTGCCATATTTTGTTTTATAATGCCTACGTGAAGCATGTTGGGATGTTTTCTTATGCTATAGGTGATATATAAATACAAGCTATTCTAATCATTGTTGTTGTGATAAAGGGCTGCATCATCCGGACTTGGAAAATGTTTGACAGTTGGGACCATTTTCAGGTATGACCCGATTGCAGCAACACTTTGTTTCCCAGGGAAATTTCTTTGAGAGGCATTCAATTAAGAGGCTGCCTCCAAGATCATCATCCAATTTGGGATAGCAAGCAGGCTGTGAACATGGAAGGGGGAGTCAGCGTGTGTGATTGCAAGGTTGGCTGACAGTCCTCACTGTGTAAGCAGTGAGAGTCCTGATGGTGTGTATAGGTCACAAGAGGGCTGGTGGAATGAAATGGCAGAAGGCAATGGCTGCTACTTTCTTACCAGTGCTATTTCTTACTGCAGCCTCCAGGAGGTTGGTAGGATATTGCAAGCCTTCCTGTTGATACAGCTCTCAGGTAGCCTCAATAAGAATGCTTGACTGACCTCCAAAACTCATGAATGGATTAACTCAGCAGAGGGTCTGTTTACACAGGCTTAAATGGAGTGTTACTTTGATTGAATGATATAGTTAAGAGGTCATAATAAGTTATTGTTTCTTTGATTGTTATCAATGTCTGTATGTTTATTTGAACAAGGTTAAGGGGTGTGACTGAGGTAAAGCTTCCAATATTGAAATGATGAGTGACTCTGCTTGATTAACACTTTTATAAGATTGTAAGTGCAGCATTTTTTGAATGGGTGTTTTTAATTGTATTTCAAGACTTGCCATTGTTATATAGTTCATTGGTTCCATAGTGCATACTGGGTGAATGAGCATGGATGATGCAGGGGAGCCATGGAAGTGGAATGGGGGCATGGAAGAAATATGGGGCATGAAGGTGGCATGTGGCTTTGAGGTGGCAGGGGGAGTGGATAGGGGTGAAGGGTGAGGGTGATTGGGCCTAACAGCCTTTAATACAACTGGGAAGAAGTCCCAGAGAATTGAGGCGGGCCTTCTACATATCCGCCTTGGCACTCATCTGCCTCAGTGACCGCAATCCCAACTGCTTCTGTGGTCAGCCACCCATTGCTTTATTACATTTTTGATCACCAGTCTTCGACTCCAATTTACTCAGGCTAGATCACTCCTCAATTCACTGAAATTAGTTCCCCTCCCATCAGGTACTTTTTAATTCACGATTACTCCAGCCATTTCAGGTTTACCATACCAGAGTATGTCAACATCTTTGACATATCGATATTCTTTTGTTCTCCGTTCCCAAGGAATGATTTTTTTAATGCAGTGATTTGGCAATCCTACTACACATTTTGGAACAATTGGCCAATTTTAAAGCAGTTTTTTTTACCTCATGCCGATCATCCATCACTAATTGACTGCATTGTGTAGAATTTTAATATCTTGCATTCATGTTTTACAATTATAATTCCTGTTTGCTATTTGAATAGGGTCACAATATATGATCTATGAAATAAACTGTTTTTCCCTCCAGAGCTGTGAACATAGTTACCTCCGCTTAGCCTTTGGTCAAATTTTCAGAGTTAATAAAGAGGAACTTGCCCTTAGCAAGCGGCATTGTTGGCAAAAGGCGGCGAATAACTGGGACATGTCTCCAGCACTGTCGCACTGGAAATCAACTTTCCCTTCACAGTCAGAAACAGACTCTCTAAATTAGTGGTTCACCAATGCTGCATGCGTTAAGCTTCTCGTTGACAGAAATTATGGGTCTGTTACATGTACTATCCAGTAGGCGTGGCCAACAGCAAGTTTGGGTTCAGGGGATAGCTGTCGGTGTAACAATAGGAGGGCCATCTCCTCAGAGAGAAATCCACCAAGCATAATAGGACACAACAATCAAGTTGCTCTCTCCTTACTAGGTCTGGTCAACTGTTTATCCTTAGTGCCAGATCTGAGTTGGACTTTAAGATGGCATGTGTTTTTCAAGCTTCCGCTCGTCAGCCCTCTCTATAGTTCAGCTGTGTGTGACATTCCTGCTCTCATCCTCCCTCCTTCTCGTCTTCCCTCTATCCTTTCCTTGCTCCACTCCATCTTTCTCCCTGATTAGTGCTGGTCTGTCTCCGCTCTTCAGCTCTTCCTGTAGTGACGAGAAGGCGCTGCTGGTTCTCTCCATGCTGTTTCCAGCTCGGTGTGCGGCTGTGTGTGTGTGTGAATGAGTGACTGGAAAGCGCTGCTCTCTCCCCTCCTCCTCTTTAGCCCCAGCTCAGTCTCTCGCTGTGAGTGGAAGGCGCTTTCAATGAGTTGGAGCCACGCTCTGCCCCTGCCTGCCTTTATCTCTCACTCGCTCAGTGCACTCAACACAGCCGCGCAACTTTGATGGGGAATTTCACACTGCTCAGGAAAAATGCCTGTTATGAAAGGATTATTAGCGCCACAAAACACTTTCTTGGATACCATAGCAACGCGCTTTGATGGGACACGTAAGTTTTTAAAAAATTTATTTCTCCTTTGTTGATTTTAAGAGTTGTATAGGTGAAGGGATGGGGCTGGAGTTGGGAAACTGAAGGAAGACGAAGCCCTGCTTAGGGACTTGAAGAGAAGTTGGTGATCTGCAGTGTCCCGTGGATCCGCCAGATCAGAATGGGTCTCATTTGCATTTGAAGATGCGCTTCAGTAACTCGGCCGTTCATTCCTGCGCGAATGGCGATGCAATTTGCGGTGCCAGTAGAATTTCTTTCACTGCATGTGGAAGCGTTTCATTGAATAAAATGAAACCGGCTCCTCAATGCCAGTGTCTAAAGTATTTGAAATTAAACCCTGAGCGTATTCTTCACAAGGGAATGTGGCCAATTCGCTGCCCTGGGTCCTAGAGTTGCTCTTTTAGACACAAGTACTGACCGAGATTTTGTTACACAAGCGCTAACTCCATTTGTGTAATGCATTGAGAGGGTCGCGAGAGCCTTTGATCAGACAGGAGGGAATTGACAATCTTACCAATTGGGACGGAGGGACTGCAGTTTGGGATTGTTTTGTAGAACTGGAGGACCCTGTTTCATTGCACTTTTGGGTTCGTCCTTTGATTATTGTCCGACATTTCAATTGCTTTCATTGTCTTTTTAAATATCTTATTTTTATTATATAATTCAGCGGCGGTTTTGTTCAATATATAATTTCTGTTGATAGCGATGAATTGTCTATCGCCGGCCGGCTTCTAAAATTAGCCTTGAACACTCCGAGATCGTCCATTGGCCCTCTGCAGAATTTATAAAGCTGTCAAACTACGAATCGATGATCTTTGTTTGGGTATAGTGCTGCTGAAAGGTGCAGGGAAAGTTGTTTAGTTTGATATCGCGTTGTGTATGTGTTCGCCCCGTCATCTCTGGTAAAGATGCGAGAAGAGTTTCAGTTCCAAGGACAAGTCCAAGCAAGCTGGTACAATTTAGAATCCAGCAAATTGTTCACGAAAGTGAAATCATCCATTGGAAACCTCACCTTTCTTTGCTCAATTTCTATGCATCATGCAATTTAATATTCTTTATAAAAATGAAATATACAAGCAATTCTTCCTCACGTCGTATTCCCTTCATCGTAGATGCTTATATTGGGTTTAAGTTTGGGGAAAAAAAAGAAATGCAAGACCATTGACGAGGAAATCTTAATAGTTTTTGTGTGTTTAATGTTGATTTAAATGTTAGATAACTTAGTAAGTTTTGCAATCCGGCCTGCTAAAATTCACTGAAATTTTGATAACGAAATGCATTTGTAATAAGGTTGTCATAAATATAAACTATAGTCAGGCCTGCAAAGCAGCTAGGTTGTTCGTTAAGTCAGAATACATTTTCTGAGAAAAGGAACGAATTTAACATTATCTATTTATGCAAATGTCTCCTATCAAGTAGTCATCCACCATACCTCCGAGATCACACTTCAAAGTCTAAAAGTAAAAGAGACAATCACTTCATGATGGACTCTTTTAACCAGAAATTGGGAATTCATAAAGACATTTAATCTGCAAATTTCTCTCACAAATAGCAACTAGCCTCTAACTTGCCTCAGGATGCACCCGCTTACTGCAAATAGATTCTGTAATCCTAAATAAACCAACTAAATTAAATATTACTACATCCTAACCAACAAAATGAAGCACTATGCAACACGTGATTTGACACATCTGGGTGTATAAAATAGTGCACATTCCACTTTACCACAAAAGTATGCTAGTAACATTTAAAAGGCAGAATATAAGTAAAAAACATACAGGAAATATCAGAGGACATAACATTGAGTTTCTTACACAAAGTTCATAAACTTTAAAATCAACTTAGAACTTTTACTAAATTGGTATGGAAAATATTTATAGATGTTGTATTGCTAAGATATTAAAACTTTTGCTTCATACTACAGAAGTGATGTATCTGGTTACAAGTAATTAATTGAGCCTGTCACAGCTGGAAAGTGTTGGCATGAATTCCTGAAGCTTTCTTTAACTAGTTGGCAGAAGGAAGGTTAGAACAGAGGGCTGGTTTTCCAAATATGTGGCATCCAACATGAAGCTTGCTTGCTGGGATCACATATCAACAAATCACAGATAAAATTTCCATAATATTTATTAATTTCATTTTAGAATCATGAGTGAATATTTGATATTTCTTGATATATTCTCTGGTAGGAAAAGTCTGTGCTGGTTGCATTTATTTGAGTAATAATCCTTTCCACAGATAAGTCGAGCAATAGCCTGACATAATCTTACTCACACAAATCACTAGAGCTGGGAGGTTCACCAGGTTGGGACCTCATTTTTAGACGCACCTGTGACTGCTCCAGGCACAATCCCCTATATTCAATGAATCAGAGTGGGTTGATGGTGCTGGAGGCCATGAAGTTATGGATTGTTATTAAAGACTCTGCTGCTGCCAATGGCCCTCAGCACCTCCTGGATACTAGCTTTGAGCTGATAGGTCTATTCTTAATCTATCCACTTAGTATGGTGTTCATGTCACATGATATAATGGAAAATGTTATTTGTGCAAATACTGGGCAGTGATCATTCCTATCAACATTATTATAGACAGATTAATGAGGATAAGGTTAAGAGCCACTGAACCAATCTTAGTGATATGCATTGAAGACCCCCACCCAGAGTACATTCTGTACCCTTGCTTCCCTCAGTTTCCTTCAAGTGGTGTACAGGAGTATTGAACCGAAGCTGAAGTTGGGTGGTAAGCGGTAATCAGCAGGGAGTTTCCTTCCCTACGTTTGACCCAAAGGAGAGAGACTGCATGGGGTCTACAGTCAGTATTGACAACTCCAAATTTATCCCATCACTCTGCTGATGATTGGGAGTAGGACAACAGGGCAACAGTTGACAGGATATTAGTTGCCCTGCTTCTGGGGAAATAGAATCGTAAAATGGCTACAGCATGGAGGGAGGCCCTTTGGCCCATCATATCCATGCTGGCTCCCTGCAAGAACAATGCAACTAATACCAGACCCTCCCTTTCCCCATAGCTTTGCAAATATTTTTCTCTTTGAATGCTTATTGAATTCATAGAGTCATAGAGGCCTATAGCACAGAAAAAGGCCCTTTGGCCCATCAAGTCTGCACCAACCAAACAAGTACTAACTATTCTAATCCCATTTTCCAGCACTAGGCCCATAGCCTTGTACACCATGGCATCGCAAGTGCATATCCAAATACTTCTTAAATGTTAAGAGGGTTTCTGCCTCTACCACCCTTTCAGGCAGTGAGTTCCAGATTCCCAGCACCCTCTGAGTGAAAAAAATTCTTCCTCACATCCCCTCTAAACCTTCAGCTCCTTACCTTAAATCTATGCCCCCTGGTTATTCATCCCTGTACTAAAGGGAAAAGTTTCTTCCTGTCTACCCTATCTATGCCCACTCATAATTTTATACACCTCATCATGTCCCCCCTCAATCTCCTCTGCCCTAGGGAAAATAACCCCAGTCTATCCAATCTCCCCTCATAACTAAAACTCTTCAACCCAGGAAACATCCTGATAAATCTCCTCTATACTCTCTAGTGCAATCACATCCTTCCTATAATGCGGATTCCAGAACTGCATGCAATATTCCAGCTGTGGCCTAACCAGCATTTTATACAGTTCCAGCATTACCTCCCTGCTCTTATTCTATGCCTCAGTTAATAAAGGCAAGTATGCCATATGCCTTCTTAACTATCTTATCTACCTGTCCCGCTACCTTAAGGGACCGGTGGACATGCACACCAAGGTCCCTCTGATCCTTGGTACTTCCCAGGATCCTACCATTCATTGTGTATTCCCATGCCTTTGTTTGTCCTGCCCAAGTGCATCACCTCACACTTATCCAGATAAAATTCCATTTGCCACTGATCAGCCCATCTGATCAGTCCATCTATATCCTCCTGTAATCTAAGGCTATCCTCCTCACTATTTACCACCCCACCAATTTTTGTGTCACCCACGAACTTACTGATCAGCCCTCCTACATTCAATTCTAAATTGGTTATATATACCACAAACAGCAAGGGACCCAACACCAGTCCCTGTGGAACCCCACCAGACACAGGCATCCAGTTACAAAAACACCCCTCAACATTCACCCTCTGCTTCCTGCCACTCAGCCAATTCTGGATCCAATTTGCCAAATTGCCTTGGATGCCATGGGCTCTTACCTTTGTTATCAGTCTCCAATGCGGGACCTTATCAAAAGCCTTGCTGAAGTCCAAGTAGACTATGTCAAATGCATTGCCCTCATCTACACACCTGGTCACCTCTTCAAAAAATTCAATTAAATTGGTCAGACATGACCTCCCCTTAATAAAACCATGTTGACTGTCCTTGAATAATCCATGCCTCTCCAAGTGTATATTAATTCTGTCCCTCAGAATTGATTCAATAGTTTCCCCACCACTGAGATTAGACTGACTGGCCTGTAGTTCCCTGGTTTATCCCTTCCTCCCTTCTTGAATAATGATACCACATTGGCTGTCCTCCAGTCCTCTGGCACCTCTCCTGTGGCCAGAGAGGTATTGAAAATTATTGCCAACGCCCCTGCTATCTCCTCCCTTGCCTCACTCAACATCTTGGGATACATTTCATCTGGGCCTGGAGATTTATCTACTTTTGAGACTGCCAGAGCACTTAGAACCTCCTCCCTTTCTATGCTAATTTCTTTAATTATATCACAGTCCTTCTGCCTGATTTCCATACTCGCGTCGTCCCTCTCACTTGTGAACACTGACACAAAGTATTCATTTGGAACGTTAATTACATCTTCCAGCTCCACACACAAATTACCACTATGGTCCTTAATTCAGTTTTGAAAGCCTCAATTTTAACTTACCTCCACCAAAATATCAGGCACTGCATTCCACATCCTAACCACTTGCTGCATAAAGAAGCTAAAAACAAATCCCCAAAATCAGAGCAAATAATATCCTGCCAATTGTTGCTCCCAGTCATCAGCAGATATATGGAATAATAGTCATCAGTGTGATTAGGTGACACTTACTCAGCGATAACCTGCTCACTTTGGATTCTGTCAAAAATGACTCGGTCTTATGGTCTTACTTAGGCCAACTTAAAGCCTTGGTTCAAACATGGACACGAGCTGAATTCCAAAGCTGAGGTGACAGTGACTGCCACTGAGATTAAAGCAGCATTCAAATGAATGTAGAAATCTCTTTAGTGGCAGAAGTTATTTCTGTAAGAAAGAAAGATGTGGTTGCTTGAGACCAAACATGTCAAGGTGTGTATATTGTTGTAAGAGTTTCTCAGGACAGCATCCTAGGCCCAACTATCTTCAGCTGCTCATTATTGACTTTGGGGTGTCAGTTGCTTGCTGAATGTTCAGCTCCATTTGCAATTTCTTAGAAAATGAAATAGTCCATGCCCAGCATGCAAGCCTGGATAATATCAGGGATTGAACTGATAAATGGCATGTAACATTCATACCACCCAAGAGCCAGCAATGACTGTTTCCAACTCAAGCATGCTTAAGCAGGTCACTTTGATGTCCTAACTCTCCATCATCTACAAGATACAGGTGAGGAGTGTTGGAATAGCCAGTAGGTGTAACAACACTCAAGTAGCTCTACACTATTCAGGACAAAAGAGCAGGTTTAATTGAGTCCTCATCCATTAGCCTAACATCTACTCCTCCACGGTGTACTGTGCCTGTAGTGTGTACTATGAATAGGGTGTGCTGGAGCAACATTTTTGGTAGTGACTCCCAAATCTACAACCATCACCACCTAGAATGATGTGGATTTTTAAAATTCATTCGTGGAATGTGGGCATCACTGGCTAGGCCAGCATTTATTGCCTATCCCTAATTGCCCTTGAGAAGATGCTGGTGAGCTGCCTTCTTAAATCACTGCACTCCCTGCGGTGTAGGTACACCCACAGGGCTTTAGGGAGAGATTGCAGGTGGAGGAGAACATTGTCACCTCCAAGTCACACATTATCCTGACTAGGACATATACAAGCACTATTCTTTCAACATTGCTGAGTCACAATTCTGGAGCATTGTGTAACAGCATTGTGACTCAGCAATGTTGAAAGAATAGCGCTTGTATATGTCCTAGTCAGGATAATGTGTGACTTGGAGGTGATAGTGTTCTCCTCCACCTGCTATCTCTCCCTAACAGCACTGTGGGTGTACCTACACCACAGGGACTGCAGTCACAATTCTGGAGCTCTCTATGTAACAGCATTGTGGGATCACCTTCACCACATGGACTGCAGCAGTTCAAAGAGATAGCACATTACCACCTCTCATAATAATAAGGGTAATAAGAGCAGGTCTTGCCAGTGGTGCCCATACACTGAAAACTCATTTTTAAAAAGATTATATCCTAAGGGATATTGAAATCAGTGTGGAAGAATTACTCGATAAACTAAAGTTAATTAAGACCATCAATCCCCTTAGCCAAATAATATACATCTCAGAATGTTGAAGGAGAAGCAAGAGAAATTTGTGGATCACGTTATCATTCTGAAGGGACCTTTGGGCATTGTGGAGTTTCTATTGGATTGGGGATTGGGAATTGGGAATTGGGGATGGGGGGAGAAATATAGTACTGCATTTAAAAATGGATATCATTGTGACTGAACCTACAGGTGAATTGTCTAAACATCAATAAAAAAGGTAATTTAATGGAAACAATTCTAAAATGACTGGAAACTGCTTAAATAGGTTTAGATAAAATTCCTGCCTGACAAACTTTGCTGACTTTAAGATTTTACAGATAATTAAATAGTGAAACTCTTTATGATAAGGGCTTTTGGATTTTCAACGGTTTTCACAAAGTTCTACGAAAGATTAATAGAACACAGATAGGTAAAAGCTAGTTAAGAAAAGGAAAAAAAACTCAGATTAAGTGAATTCCAGGGGAATCAGCGCATGTAATCCCTACTGTGCCCCATCTACATTAATAATGTTCTGTCAACAATAGAAATAGAAGATAGTTAAAATTGTAAGGGTTTTAGATCGGTTGGGCAGAAAAACCGGCAAGGTAAATTCAACACTGATAAAAGTAGTGGCTTGCTGTTGGCGGAAGAATTGTGAATCACAAGTCTTTTTGTAACAAATAACAATAGAATTAATTAGCACAGCGAGTTTGAGAAAGGTAAAAGTAAAATACAGCGGATGCTGGAAATCCGAAATAAAAACAAACCGCTAGAAAAACTCAGCACGCCTGACAGCATCTGCGAGAGAAAAACAGTTAACTTTTCGAGTCCGTACGACCCTTCTGCACAGCCTGCGCCTCAGAGACTAAGAAAGGAACTGGGAATGATAAATTCATCACTTTTAATGTCTGGAAAATATGATAGCAATTGATAACAGCTAGTCAAGCACCGGGGTTATAAAAGTAGAACAGTAGAGAACAAATCTACAGAAATTTTGCTAAGACGTCATAAAGAATTGGTCAGACCACACTTGGAACGCGGGCAGTAGGAGCGTCATGGTCAATATTGCGTCGGTTGCCTGTTGGGACTTAGGAACAGGAGTAGACTATTCAGCCCCTCGAGCCTGTTCCATCATCCAAATTAGATCATACTGATCTGTTTCTTAAACCCATCCGTTTGCCTTCATTCTGTATACACCTCACCCATTGACTTCAATAGAACTAATACTGGACTGAGCATTTCAGATGCTTCCCATTTTGCAACACTGCCCAAGATGAATTTCTACCCCGTTGTGCTCAATTCTGATCACAAACAGGATATCAAATTAAACCTCATTTAAGTAAGATGTTGGAAGACACAGAAGTACGTTAATTTAATGGAAGTTCGGATAAATTAACTTCGTCGCACAACAATCACTCCCACAAAGAACTCTTTCGCCACAGTCATACAAAGATGCAGAATCTCACTTCTGATTAGGCCGACAGAATCAGGAGCTCGCCCAATGCCCTTCATTGGACGATGATCCTGTAGGGGTCAATTAAGGGGTTGCATGGTGAACTGGCTACCGATTGGTGTGGGTTTGCTCAGGGCCCGCTTTTTATCCCGACGTCAGGGTTCTAAAGTTTGTCGTAAAATTCAGCCCAATAAGTTAAGATAGTACGTACAGGAAATTTGAAATGGATCAGCTATTGTAACATATGAACTCAAGTTGAGAGCAGAAGCCTAGAGAGGAGATTTTGTGAAGTGGAGATATATCCCCTCTTATTCCGTCAGTAGATCAATGGCTGGCCCAATGCAGTTTTCCGATCTGATGTGTGTGGTACTTGAGTGATAGTGTAGCTGAAATCACAGCTATCATCTGTGAAATTGACACGAATAGTAACTAAAAGAGGCACTGTGTAGATTGTTAAACTGAAGCTTTTAATTACCTGTTGATGGGCAGCAACAGGGGTCTAGTGGAGGATCTATCAAACCTCCTGTAAATCTTTTAGAGTTAAAACAATTAAACTAAATTAACAAAATAAGGGATCAAACCCCTGTAGGTAACCATCAACAGGTAATTAAAGAACTGGCATTTAGCAATCTGCACACCAACTACTGGACAGATTCAATTTTTATCAATTTCACAGCTGGTAGCTCTGAATTTCACTACACAGAGTCAACTACTGTGCTTCCCCCATTAGAGCAGAAAACTGCTAATCTATCCTTAATTTTTGAGGAAGAAAAGCTGATTTCCAGGCTTTATAATGAGTAAACAGGATTTGGCAGCTGATTTATTAACTGAAAAGATGGCAGACATCCCTCCCATCCAACACATTCCTTGAAGAATTTGAGTAAATTATTTTTTAATTCTACTTACAAAAGGAAAATATTGCAGAACAAAAATAGAAAAGTTGGAAATACTCAACAGGTCTGGCAGCATCTATGGAGAGAGAAATGGAGTTAACTTTTCAGATCAGTGACCTTTCCTCAGAATTGGGAAATGTTAGAAATGTAATAAGTTTTGACCAAGTGAAAGGAGGGAAGAAGAACAAAAGGGAAGGTCTGTGATAGGGTGGTGAACAGGAGTGATGAAATGACAGTAGGTTCCATGAAATTTTGTTATTGCAGACCATTGTGGATACTGGAAATCTGAAATGCAAACAGCAAATAGTAGAAACACTTGGGTCTGCAAGCATCTATAGAGAAAGAATTTAATGTTTCAGGTTGAGGACCTTTCATCGGGACTGGAAGATGCTTTATTCTGCATATGTTGGAAAGAGTGCAAAGAAGAGCAGCAAACTCTTCCCTTCTGGCTCTTCCAACGTTTGAGGGAGAATGAATTACAAGGCCAATTGGGATATGTTCCATAGTCTACAGTGGTAGTAGTCATAGTGGTTGAGGGGTGAGAGCTCTTTGAGCTATATTAAATATTAAATGGTGATCTAGAGAGGCTGATCTAGAATGGTTTTACTCATGGAAAAGCAAAAAAAATGTATCTCTTTGTGTAATTGTCTCTCTGCTTTTCTCCCACTCTTTCATTCTGCTTACCTTCCTCTTTTTGTTTGTCTTTCTCTCTATGGTTCTCATATGCTTTTCCTTTTTGTAATTTCTCTATCTCTTGGTCTCTACTTCCCAGATCAGTGTTGTTATGGCAACAGCTATGAGCATTGTTGTAAAGGCTTCTTCGACCAATATGCACACATAACCACAAATGTTACATTTCCAATAATAACATAGTAACAGTTTCAGGCAGGAGAAGACCTTCAGTCCGACTAGTCCAACTATCACAGTATTCGCTTGGTGCATTTCTAATAACCCTGAATCCCATTTGATGTCAAGGGTTTGTCTAGTTCTTTCTTTAAATCCATTTAGCCTTTTTTTTCCACTACCTGTTCCATAAATGACCCACTTGAAGAAGAGTCATACGAACTTGAAACGTTAACTCTGTCTTTCTCTCCACAGATACTGTTAGACCTGCTGATTTTTTTCCAGCATTTTCTGTTTCTGTTTTTGTTAAAAAGTTTGTCCTAAATTTTCTAATAGTAACATAACCAGAGTTAAACTGAAGAGTTATTCACCTTGATTTAATTCCTGAATGTGTTCGCTTTAGAATTGACCCCCAAAGTGTCAGACCTGCCATTTACCCCATCCCTCAGAGATACTGTCAGAGATACTGTCAATACTTTAGAAGAGAGAACCAATTTTTCTTTCTTACTCTGTTTGCCATTTTATATCAAAATATTGCAACTATTTAAAATATTTTAAAATACCTTGACTACTATCACAACTTTTTTTTCATCACACTAAACTCTTTGTTACTATATCCAGGATGCCACATAACTGACATACCATGTTGCTGTGATATCATAACCATATCTTTTTATTGTATAGGTGCTACCACATCAGTATTATAATACATCATCATGGTGTCACATGGAAGTGGGAGATTGAACGATAATGAGTTGGAAACATCCTATAACACAGCTAATAGGGATTAAAAACTGATTGAAATCATTGATTTTCCAGACTGTGAAAATTTAATAATTGTATGGTGAATTGATTAGTTTTGTACATATATCTTTGCAAAATTATTTTTGTTGAAAATATCCTTCAGGAAATTCAATGAAACCAGTTCTGAGTACTGGTATGATCACTATGTATCTCATATCCAATGGGCCAATGCATTTGTTTAGTGTCATCTAAGACACACATTTTTAGAAGTGACAGATGCAAATGTAGGACATTACTTCAAAGTAATTCAGTGTTATTCCATTCATTTTTCTATGCTGCAAGTTGTGATGCATTGTGTAATTGAAAACATTTGATACCTCGGCTAAGTTAACTAGCAAGAGTATTGATTTTGGAATGGGAAACTATCAGGAAATTTAAATTGGTCCTAAATGCTAATCTCTGAGACTATACCAATACTATACACTATATTCTAAAGAATTCATTTACTGGTAATCTCAAGAATAAATGCTTTAATTTGCACATGCAGTGTCTGTTGTATGATATGGTACAACTTTAGGCCCAATGAACTTTCAGTTTACCAACCTCTCGGCTCTATGTTATGGAACTTTCACTGTATAATCATGCCTCATTTGCTTGCCAAAGGACAGTTAGAAAAGTTGGGAACAAATTTTCTTTAATTATGAAGCTTGAAATGATAGCTGAACTCATTTTTGGGATGAAGACCCTTTTTCAGAATTTCTCGTAAAAACTGTTGCAAGGAAGTTTAAAGTTGTAATTCAACTTTAAAGTTCCATTGATGCCCAAATTTGAACTGAATTACAACCCTCAAATTCGCTCTCAATTATTATTTATAGTATCCTCTTCATGTGCCTATTCCATGAATTACATCACAGTGTGGCTAATGAATATTGTGTATGTATATAGTTGTTCGAGTGTAATGAATTGCTTGTCTTGGTTCGACTTTTTCTGCCACATGTGCAGAATGAATGAAACATCATTTATAGTGCGAACAAATCCTACAACTCAATATCCTATGTGGTGGAATAATATTGCATCTTTTTTGTTGTGTATCACTGTGATCTCATAAATATTCCAGGATATTTAGCAATAGGCAAATTTGAGCTGATAACATAAAAGCGTATGCAAGTCTACAATTAAAAAAATGTGGTTATTCTTTTTTAACTCTGCACTCTCCGGTATACCATGTACAATTATTTCACACTTGTGAAAGCATTGCTTGTAAGAGTGGTTAAATGCCAAGTTTTAACTTTTTGTTGTTGTGTTTTTTTCAATTTTTTCTTTTTAATAATGCTGCAGCTAGTAATGCCTATTTGAATAATTTTCATAATTTAATCTTGAGAGAAACAACATCCACAAGTAGAAACTCCAAGAAGGAAGAAACAGAACATCCTGCTGAAGGTAACTAAATTCAGATGAGTTGCAGCGGACCCCTGGAAGTTGGGAGCATGAGTTGAAGAAGCAGGCTGGAGCCCTGCCTCCATGTTATATTTTTGCCTCTAACTCATATTTTGAGAGTGTAATGTCACTGAATTTGCTGTGATATTTCATGCTGCCATCAAAGCAAAATCTATCCTGATTTGACAATGCCATGTTGCAATTTCAAGTGATATTTTCATTGTGTCAACAACAATGGCAACTTTAATACTGTAAAACATCTCTGGTGCTTTGCAGTACAAAAATCAGATAAAATTTGACACCAAGCCAAAGAGGAATTAGGGCAGGTGACCAAAATCTTAGTCAATGAAGTAGATTTTAAGGAGGATTTTAAAGGAGGAGAGAGAGGTGGAGAGGCAAAGAGGTTTGGGGAGGGAATTCCAGACTTTCCAGCAGAAATAGCTGAAGGTATTCGCCGTCGTTGTGGAACTACAGAGTGCTTGATAATTCACATATTATCCACATTTCTGTAGGCACCTTTTAGAACCAGATATTTATCTAGGTGCCTTTTAAAGAGTTTTGTATGCATCAGTTTGAAACAGCTACTACTCAATGGGTAGAAAAGAATCTTTAAATTCCTGGTCTTGCTTGAACCTTATTGATTTTGTTCTCCTCTTCTTATGGTTAAAGTTAAATAATCTCTAAGTTTGTCTACATTATCCATGTCTCAACATTTTAAATGGCTGCATTATGTTTCTTTCTTTTTAGCTCACAGGACGTTGAGTTCTATGAATCAATAGTATTTAGAATATATGAATCATTCTCAATATTCTCCTCCAAACTTTACCAACACAATGTAAAATTGACAAAGGCACCATAATCTTGCTATTGAGCTATATGAAATTAAAATAATCTTACTACACCTAAAATAAAATATCCTTAGAATGCATTCCAGTGCTTGGTTCAGTGGAACAGGCATGAATTGCATCCCCAAATTTTGACCAGTTCGGTTAACATAAAGAATGCTGATATATATTTGTGAGCATATAAACATTGTTTGAAGAAATTGAGTTTTTACTGAGCATTAAAACTGCCTAACCAACCACTCAGATAATTTATTGCACTTAATCTGTCTAATAATAAGTGAATGCATTTAAAGAGCAAGAGAATAACTAGGCAAAGAGTGCGGCCAATTTGGGGTCATAGAGGTAATGTGTGTGTGGACCCAGACGACATGGGTGCAGTCCTTAATGAATACTTTGTGTCAGTCTTCACAATGGAAAAGGACGACGCAGGTATAGACATCAGGGTGGAGGACTGTGAAATATTAGAAGAAATTAACTTGGAGAGAGAGGAGGTACTAACAGGTTTAGCAGCCTTAAAAGAGGATAAATCTGCAAGCCCGGATGAAATGTATTCCAGCCTGTTGAGGGAGGTAAGGGAAGAGATATCGGGGGCCCTGGCAGTAATTTTCGAATCCTCTCTGGCTAGAGGTGTGGTGCCAAAGGTCTGGAGGACTGCTAATGTTGTCCCATTACTAAAAAAGGGAGGAAGGGATAGAGCAGGAAATTACAGGTCAGTCGGTCTAACCTCGGTGGTGGGGAAGCTACTGGAAAGAATTCTGATGGATAGTATATATCTACATTTGGAGAGACATGCATTAATCAAGAATAGTCAGTATGGATTTGTTAAGGGAAGGTCATGTTTGACAAATTTGATTGAATTCTTTGAGGTAACCAGGAGTGTTGATGGAGGTAATGCATTTGATGAGATCTACATAGACTTTAGCAAGGCTTTTGGTAAGGTCCCTCATGGCAGACTGGTCAAGAAAGTAAGAGCCCATGGGCTCCATGGCAAAGTGGCACGTTGGATCCAAAATTGGCTGAGAGGCAGGAAGCAGAGGGTGATGGTAGAGGGATGTTTCTGTGACTGGACGTCTGATTCCAGTGGGGTTCCACAGGGCTCAGTGCTGGGGCCCTTGCTATTTGTGGTGTACATAAATGATTTGGACTTAAATGTAAGGGGTATGATTAAGAAGTTCGCGGATGACATGAAAATTGATAGGGTGGTAAATAGTGAGGAGGATAGCTGTAAACTGCAGGAGGATATCAATGGACTGGTCAGGTGGGCAGAGCAGTGGCAAATGGAAGTCAACCTGGAAAAGTGTGACGTAATGCACCTGGGGAAAGCTAACAAGGCAAGGGATTACACTATGAATGGTAGGACCCTGGAAAGTACTGAAGATCAGAGGGACCTCGGTGTGCATATCTACAGATCCCTGAAGATAGCAGGGCAGGTAGATGAGGTGGTTAAGAAGGAATATGGGATACTTGCCTTTATTAGCCAAGTTGTAGAATACAAGAGCAGGGAGGTTATGCTGGATCTGTATAAAATGCTGGTTAGGCCACAACTGGACTACTACGTGCGCATTATAGGAAGGATGTGATTGCATTGGAGAGGGTGCAGAGGAGATTTGCTAGGATGTTGCCTGGGCTAGAGGGCCTGAGCTATGAGAAAAGATTGAGTTGACTGGGGTTGTTTTCCTTGGAGCAGCAAAGGTTAGAGGTGAATAAGATTATGAGGGGCATAGATAGGGTGGATAGGAAGGCACTTTTTCCAATAATAGAGGGATCAATAACCAGGGGGCATAGATTTAAGGTAAGAGGTAGAAGGCTTAGAGGGGAGTTGAGGAGAAATGTTTTCACCCAGAGGGTGATGGAAGTCTGGAACTCAAAAGATGGTTGAGTCAGAAACTCTCGTAACATTTAAGAAGTATTTAGATATTCACTTGCATTGCCATAGCCTCCAAGGCTATGGGCCAAATGCTGGAAATGGGATTAATGTAGTCAGATCTTTGTTAACTGGCACAGACACGATGGGCCAAATGGCCTCCTGTGTTGTAAATGTCTATGAGTCTGTAAGTCTATGAGCACATCCTATAAACACTCTGAAATATATGAGTATCTTGAGATACACTTTTAATGCCTATTATGTTGTCTGTTATTATATTTTTTCTCATAACCAAGATTCTGTCTGAAATGTTTAGACACTTTAAAGTACATTATATTTTAATGCCAGTCAATTTAATACACAAATTTTAATTTAACATTCAAACTTACAATGTAATATTCAAATGTCCTGAACACAAAGCAATTATTAGAATGGCTTTTCACATTAATGAGCTAGATATGTATTGTTAAAATAGTAATCTTGATCACAACTCATATTATTTCTTGGATGTTAAATTGTTTGCGTATTTTTCTAAAAGATTGCTATTTCTCTTTCTTGATCTTACTAATCATATTGAGGTCTCTAGAACTTGTAACCAATTGCGTGCAATGTGTGTTGTAGAAAAAAAAACAATACCTTTGATATTAAATAAGGATGAATGTGAATTTTGATTGCATTTTCTTCTTGAATAAAATACTAAATTGTACAAATAGCTTACTATAACTGGAGGAACATATTATAAGAAAATAGATTGTAATACTGATACAGCATAATCCCCACTAGTCCAACTGTTATTTAACTCCCAGCCTTCTCATTGTGTTTTGATTTGATTTAATATGCAGTGTAATTTTACAGCAGTAAACATTAATGAACCAAAAGTGCTATGTTAGTTTTCTCATGATGAAAGAATGATTTAAGAATGTTTCTGAAAAATAAATACAGGTGCGATGGAACTATGCAACTGAGCTCTTTAGTTACTGTGATACCTGTGATTTGTGATGCTGTAAATCTGAGACAGATTTGGAGTTATTGGCTGAGATTTTAACACATTCAAAAGCCACATCCTTGCATAGACTTAAAATCAGGCCCATTTTATGCGTCCATGGATTTATTTCAAACCCTTTAGCTGTTGACTCCTGACATTCACTATGCAACACGATTGGTTTAGGATACCATTTTAATTTTACAATTTAGAATGATTACAGCCAACCCTGAGTATATGAAGTGAAACATTAATACTGGCTTAACAATTTATGTTCAGGTTGAAGAATGTCATGCAGCAGTAAGGTAATTAAAGTTTCACTAGGTCATTAGAGGCATTGTTCCTCATAAATAAATATGTCAGTCAGAAAGCTACCATGACTAAAATTTACTATGATATTTGTATTTTAGAATGCAAAATAATTTTTCAATTACTGGTAACTAGAATTTGAAAAAAAATACCTTTGTATGTAATTGCATATAACAATAACGTACTGGGATTTTCAGCTCTGTTATGCCCCATAACAGTCTGCAACCAGGGCATAACAGTAAAAAATTGCCTAAATCTGTTACTTGATCTCTTCCTTTATTCACATGACAGGTATTTCTGGCATGTCAAGTGAACAGTGCAGAAATCTCCAGATGGAGAGAGGTGGGAACTTCATTAAATATAAAAATGAAGGTTCAGATGAATCACATAGATGTCTCCTTTTACTTTTTGGCTACTGCGCCAAATCTGGCGTCATTCATCAATAATTTTAAACAACAGGATTGCTAACTGGCAGTTGTAGGTATTTAAAGGCCAGGGGAAAACAAAATACAGGTTTTGAAGGTTGCTTTGTAAGTATTATTTTCAAATTTGTATAAATCTTTTATAATCAGTTAATTGTTGAAAAGATTTCTGGACATGCCAAATTCTGTGCCTGTTCTTGAAATTCCCTATGGGAATCCAACAATTTTATGTTTTTGGGAGGAAGGAAAAGAGGTTTGCCATGTAATTGAGGTTGCCCCGCAGGAGGCCTGTGTCCAACTAACATAAGCTTCCTACCCACAAATGCAGGCCGAGGTGAACTTACCTGGGGTTGTTCTGAGGAACTCTGGGCAGATAGACTGCTCTTAAGCATGGAGCCAATGACAGAATGGTGCATCCGTACTTTATCACAGATAGGTACATCACTGCCAGTGACTATGAAGGTAATTTCACCCCTTTCCTTTCCTAAATCAAGTTTACTGCCGGCATTGGACAGACATCCAAGAAGGCCAACAAGGACAAACCCTCTCATGTCTGCTTTATGATGACCTAGATGTTATGCAGCAATCATAAATTGGGAGTGGTGCTTATGGAGGGCAGCCATTTTGTCACTTACTCTAGACTCCACATATTGCTTCCTTATTGGTTTTCCTTTTTGTTTAATTTTGACCTGGGACTACTTTCTTCCCTCTCTCTTCTCAGCCTTGGGGAGAATTACAAACAAAATTTTCATGCTTTTTTGGACCTTTCTAAAAATGTGTAAGAGCCCCCACCCCCAATTAAGCCAGTCAGTTTCCAGTAGCCCCATTATTTAAAATTTCCAATTTCCTCCATGAAGCAAGCTGCAATGAGAGCCACAAAATAATTATGGAAATTAGCTGACCCAGAAAAATTATATGCAGTCAGCACACTATATAATTCTGTTTAGATTTGCACTAGAGCTTAATCGTTTTGGACTGATTTCTTCCTGACCTGAGAATCTACTCATGTATCAGTCAAATGAGGCAATTTGCTTACTGTCATAAAATCAGAATTGTTATACTTTAATTACGTCGACATACTAAAATACATTTCCGGATAAGGTGGCAGACTTTTAAGGTGGAGACTCTTATGGACCCATTTCTGGGCCCACAAATGGGGCTTCTAATCACTAGAAAGCTGAATTGGTCAGGGGTCTTCATTATGTGAAATAGTCTGGCTGCTGAAGCTAGTAGATTGGCAGCTCACCTAATTTGGGGCTCGAGTGCTTGGCATTCCTTTAAAGGCAGCCAGTGCCTCTTAAAGAGGAGACACGATTTAGTTACAAGAACACCAAAGGCAACTCATGGCACGCAAGCTGATGCTTCATTGGCCCTTGCTTTTTGGATCCTGTATTTGTGGATCTGATGGTGAAAGTTGGCATAAGTGGGACATTCCCTTTTCACCTAGTGGCATGCATATATCCTGCAGAGCTGTTCAGCAGCAGTAACATTTGTGCCACACAAGTGCCAGGCAACACCCACCTCCAAGAACAGAGAGTCTTACCATCTCCCCTTGACATTCAAAAGCATTACCATTGCAGAATTCCCCACCATCAATCTCATGGGGGTCACCATTGACCAGAAACTTAGCTATAGTATTTACGTGGCTAGTTTAGTTACAAAGGCAGGTCAGAAGTTGGGAACTCTGTGGCAAATAACTCAGCTCCTGACTGCCCAAAACCTGTCCACAATCTACAAGGCACAGTCAGGATTGTGATGGAATACTTTCCACTTGCCTGGATGAATACAGCTCCGACAACACTCAAGAGCTTGACACCATCCAGGACAAAGCAGTTCGCTTGATTGGCACCCCATCCACCACCTTAAATATTTACTCCCTCCACTATTGACACACAGGGGTAGCAGTGTGTACCATCTACAGGATGCGCTCACCAAGGCTCCATCGACTGCACCTTCCAAACCTGTGACCTCTACCACCAGAAGGACAAAGGCAGCAGATGCATGGAAACACTGCCACCTGCAAGTTACTACCCTCCCCCACCCCCTCCCCAAGCCTCACACCATTCTGACTTGGAGCTATATCACCATTCCTTCACTGCCACTGGGTCAAAATTCTGGAACTCCCTAATAGCACTTTGGGTGTACCTACATCTTTTGGACTGCAGAGGTTCACAAAGGTGGTTTACCACCACCACCACCTCCTCAAGGATAATTAGGGATGAGTAACAAACACTGGCTCTTCCAATGATACTCACATCCTATGGAAAAATAGAAGAAATGGTGGCAGTAGATGTCAGTGGAAGAGCATCGTATCATGGACCTTGCAATATAGGAAGAAATTTATGACCTTCCCTAGATAAGGTTCTTAATAATTGGCATACGGAAAATATTTATTTAGCAGTGAGAAAGACAATTGGTGCTTCATTTTTCACTAAGAAAACTGTTCTATTAGCATTTGATTCATTCCATCCACCTGAAAAATTGAAATTGAACCTTGGTTTAATATCTCATCCAAAGTGGCACCTCCAACAGCACAGTACTCCCTTAGTGTACTTCTAGTTTGAGACTTGACCACAATGTTTTAGCTTGGAGACAAACTATCACATAACCAGTACAAGTATTTTACTGGATAGTTTGACCTAAGAAGAATTAAACTGCGGAGAAGCAGATTGTAACCTTAAAAGAATCCACAATGAATCACAATCCAAATTAAGAAATTGGTCAATATTCACATGGTATAAATGTATACTATTTTACTGCATTAATCTGTCATTTGTATTCATCTGATAGCTAAATATTTACTTTGTTTAAATTTGTTAAAGGCAGTTCAGTGAAGTAAGAGCTAAATGTTTTGTTGTTGGAAGCAATATGTATTTTATGAGTAAACTCCACTGTATAGTAGATGCAAATGAAGTAGATGTGATTGTGTTAACAAGATACTTAAAATGAAAAAAGGCCACCTTATTTCATCCAACAGAAAAAACACGACATTCTGTCAGTTGCAGCATCTAATTCTTTTTCTTTTGGTCTAGGGTTTACTTTTCCATGTCACTATTTTCAAGTCGATTCCATAAATTAATAATTTCTATTATTTTGGAATCTGTGCCCCTTTTCCTACCTGTCTCCTTCTCCTATTCTCAACTTGGTTTAAACTAATATTCCACATTTACCTTTCCTATATTTCCCACAGCATTTGCTACTTTACATAGTTCCATAAGATATCTATTTTCCATAAAGCTGAAGTCTCAAATCATTTGTCAGAACTTGTATCATTTATTAAAATATCAGTGTCCTGGATTTCTCCTTTGTTTTTGGACATGGTGCTCAAGTGCGGTCTGACTAGAGCATTTTACAGTTTTATCACAACTTCCTCTGCCTTATATTTTACTGTTAGCCTATGTATACATAAGAACAAAAGAAATAGGAGCAGGAGTAGACCATATGATCTGTCGAGCCTGTTCCTCCATTAAATATGATCCTGGCTGATCTTGCACATCAACTCCACTTTTCCACCCACTCCCCATATCTTGACTCCCTGAGAGATTAAAATCAGTGTCTATCTCAGCCTTAAATATGTTAAATGATGGCGCATCCACAACCCTCTCAGGTAGAGAATTCCAAAGATTCACGACGCATCAAATGAAGAAATTCCCTATTATCTCAGTGCTTAATGATTGGCCCCTTATCCTGAAACTGTGCCACATTGTTCTAGATTCCCCAGCCAGGGAAAAGAACTGCTCAGTATCTACCCTGTTGAGCTCCTTCATAATTGTGAATGTTTCAATGACATCATCTCTCATTCTTCCCAGAGAACATAGGCCCAATTTACTCAGCCTCTCATCATAGAAAAATCCTCTCAGGTCAGGGGTCAATTTAGTGAACCTTTACTGTAGAGGCCCGATGCAAGTGTATCCTTCATTAAATATGGAGACCCAAATTGCACACAGTATCCCAAATGTGGTTTCACCAAATCCCTATACAATTGGAGTGAGACTTCTTCAGTCTTGTACTCCAATGTCCTTGCAAAAAAGGCCAACATGTTATTTGCTTTTCTAATTGCTTGTTGTACCTGCATGCTAACTTTTTGTTTTCCTTGTATGAGTACACCCAAATGTCTGAACACCAACATTTACAAGTTTCATGCTTTCTAAAAAAAATATTCTGCTTTTCTATTCTTACGACCAAAGTGAATAACCTTATACTTTCTCATATTATACTCCATCTGCTACCTTGTTGCCCACTACACCACATGAACTGCAGCAGTTCAAGAAGGTGGCTCATGACCACCTTCACAAGGGCAACTAGGGATGGGCAATAAATGTTGACCTTGCCAGTGATGCCCACATCCCATGAAAAATCTCTTTACTACCTTTTTGTGTTCTCCTCATAGCTTACATTCCCAGCTTTTATCATCAGCAAACTTGGATGCATTACTCTCTGTTTCTTCATCTAAGTCATTAATATAGGTTGTAAGTAGCTGAGGCCCCAGCACTAATCCTTGTGGTAATCCACTAGTCACAGTCTGCCAACTTGAAAATTCCCATTTATCCATACTCTCTGTTTGCTGTCCATTAACTAATCCTCTACCCATGCTAATAAATCAATCCAATTCCACAAGCACTTATCTTGTCCATTAATCTTTAGTGTGGCAACTTATTGAATGCCTTTTAGAAATCTAAGTATACTACATTTACTGATTCCCTTTTATCTACCCTATTAGTTACTTCCTCAAAAGCTCAAATAGGATTCCCCTTTTGTAAAACCATGTTGATTTGTTCTAATCATGCTCTGCTTTTCTAAGTGCAATGTTAAGATTTCCTTAATAACAGATTCCAGCACTTTCCTGATGATTGATAAGCTAACTGGCCTGCAGTTCCCTGTTTTCTCTCTTCCTCTTTTCTAGAATAGCAGTGATACATTTGTTAACTTCTAATCTGCTGGGAACATTCCAGGATCTAAGGTATTTTGGAAATCATAACCAGCACATCCAATATCATTGCAACTATCGCTTTTATAACCCTAGGGGGAAGGCCATCATGTCCTGGGATTTGTCAGATTTTAGTCCCTTGATTTTCTCCAGTGGTTATGTTGGCTCTTTTAACTACAGCATTTCATTGGTTAGCCACGTTAATCATCAATTTTCCTTAAACTCCTAGGTGCCTTAACTTCATTTTAGTTATTTCAGTATTATTTGTGGACTATGTGGTTTTAAGGATTTACACATGAAGGCTAATTCAATCTATTGAACATTTTTCACAATTATTTGTTTGAATTGTTTCTGTAGCATCAATCTAGCATCAATATTTACATAAAAGTTGTATAATCTAGACAGAGATTTGCAATTTAAAATCCCACAAATAAAAATTCCCCCCAAATTCATGGAATTTGCATTTCAGTTAACACTATCCACATTCTATTTAGCAGTTTTATTAGATCCTATACACTGTATTGTAAATTATGTTTTGTGCCTTGCAACTATTAGCTTGAGTATAAAACATTTTGAATATGTGTAATAGTTTTATATAGTTTATCTACAAATACATAAAGGTTTTACAGAAGTGATCTATTTGACAGTATTGTGATTCAAATCTTTGCTGCACAGTTGTGACCTAGTCTTTTTATGAGTGACCAGTGTTATTTTTACTTAATTCACAGATCATTAACTTGACAATATTATTTACAAACACTTATTCAGTTTGCACTGAAACACAGAGCAATGGCTCTTAGAGCTATTGGTGGAGTAGTTTCCCATGGTCTTGTTTACAGTGAATAGATGGTACCATGGCTGGTTCATGTAAGCACATAATGGGCTGGGATGGTGGTAGCCCCAACAAAGGGCCAGAAATGCTGGGAAATGCTGCCTTGCCTGTTTGGGGGGCCTCCAACCAGATTCTATGGCAATATAGCAGCTAATGAGCTGCTGTTGGGGCTCCTGTCCCTTCAAGGGATGAGACCCCACCTCCAAGAGCTGCAGGCCAATCGGAGGGCCGGCTGCTCCTCAGTCCTTGTAGCAACAACAGGAGTGGTGGCCTCTATTAGGACTGTCCTCCGTGGTGAGACTCATCGATGGACGGCAGCCTTGCAGCAAGATAATTGGGGCAGGGGTTGCCAGGTCCAGTCAGGCAGGCCTGGACAGGAGTTTGGTTGGTGAGGGCAGGGTGAGGTGTTGCTGCAGTAGTGGACTTTGCTGATGGGGTCTCCTCTGTGGGCCATAGAGTGCTCGAATTTGGAAGGGTCCCTTCACAAAACCGCTGCCAGGGCTTGCCAAGTGGTCTCTCTGTGTTGCTGAAGTCCGAACCACTGCTGTTAAAATGTCAGTGGTAGTGTCACAAACATATAATTGTGATATTATAAATTTTTCGAGAAAGCTAATCTTCCTTTTAAATGAACATAAGCCTTAAAGACCTTTTACAACTGCAATGTGGCCAAGTTTCTGGAAGTGGATTGCAGAAACATGAAGACATTTGAAGTACAATGTGCATTTACACAGGGTAAACAGAAACTCATTGGAGGTGTGAATAGCTCCTTCCTATCTCCCCAAACCTGGAAGAATTGGAACCATTCAAGTTAATGGCTGAGATATTTAAAAGGCTAATTACCTTGGCTAAAAGACAATGCCCCCAGACCTGGGCTAACTCAATACCTAAAATGATTCAACAGTTTGGGATAGCAGCCATTTTGAGGTTTGAACAGTATAAAGTCTGGCTGAGAACAGCCATTTTGTGCAGAGAACTCAGGAGACCACAAAGTCAGTTCCAGCTGACAGCTCTCGGCTGAACTAACTGTGAAAAACATGAGAGTTGGATTTCTCTCAGCCAAAGTGATTTACAGAGGAAATTGTCCAGGAATCATTATTGTTCTGCTGAAAAAGGAATCCAGGCAGTCACCAAGTGTTGTGCCGGCAGAACCAGTAAAGAAAAGGGACCTTCACGTGTTCCCAAAGTTGCTCTACCTGCTGAGTTCACCTGAAAAAGCCAAACACTGACTAATCGACTACAGAAGCCATCACAGCTGCTAAACACAACTCTTCAACTTCACCCCCTCTGTCCAAACAACTAACACTTCAACTGCAAGCTATTGGCCTGCAACAATATCTTAAAGGACTGAACTGAATCTCATTTTTAAGTATATTTTTCTCATTATCTGCACTTTTTAATCTTTGTATCTATATTTTAGCTAGTAACTTGATAGTTTTTACTTAATTAACTTTCAGTAGTAATTTTGTAATAAACTAACCTTTATCTAGTTTACAAATAAAGCTTGACTGCTGGTTATTTTTAAATTGAACCACTCACAAGTTAAGAGAGGTTACATATAAAACACACAAATTCTTAGCTCACAGACCACTTTAAGAAAATGCCTTTTACATGGTTATGCCCCTTAAGTGGCACAATTGGCCTCTAGGCAGGAAGACCATTCTCTGCCTTCTCCACACTGGCAAAATGTCATGGCAGTGGGAAGGCAATGTGCACTCCAACACCTTCCAATGTCTTTGCCGATTTTCAGTCCCCCATCTCCTTCCTCCTATCCCACTCCTGCAGGCTCCATAATGTTGAGAACAATGTTATAAAAATGAGGGGTCAGTATCACAGAAACGTAAGTATGAAATCTGTAGACTAAGGCAGCATATGTATGTGATTTTTATCAATTAATCACTATTATTACTATAAAAGTTAGACTGAATCCAGTCATGAGCACAGTTGATATGCTCATTAACACACAAATGTGGGGACTTGTGCTAAAATTGGAGAGCTGCCCCAAAGACTAGTCAAGCAAGACACCAAATCATACCTTATAATCAATATCCCAGACTCCTCCATCATCATTCCAGGGACCCTGTTCCACCACAAGGACAGACCCACCAGAGGTGGTGGCACAACAGTATACCATTGGGACGGAGTTGCCCTGGGAGTCCTCCACATTGACTCCAGACCCAATGAAGTCTCATGGTATCTGGTCGACCATAGGCAAGGAAACCTGCTGATTACCACCTACCACCCTCCCTTAGACGATGAATCAGTACTCCTCCATGTTGAATACCACTTGGAAGAAGCACTGAAGGTATCAAGGGAAGTGCTGAGGGTTGTATTGGTTCTTAGGATGTACCCTGAGTGGGGGACTTTGATGTCCACCACCAAGAGTGCCATGGTACCACCACTACTGACTGAGTTGCCCAAGTCATGAAGGACCTAGCTGTCAGACTCAGTCCATGGTAGGTAATGAGTGAACCAACAAAAGGGAAAAACCTACTTGATCCCATCCTCATCAATCTACAGATGAATTTGTCCATGACAGTATTGGTAGGAGTGACCACCGCACAGTCCTTGTAGCAATGAAGTTCCATCGTCACTGAGGACACTTTCCATTGTGTTGTGTGACATCACCACCATCACTCAGAACAGATCTAGCAGCTCAAAAATGGACATCCGTAAAGTACTGTGGGCCTTCAGCAGTAGCAGAATTATATTCAAGCACAATCTGTAACCTTATAGCCTGTCATATCCCCCACTCTACCATTACCATCAAGCCAGGAGATCAACCCTGAGTAAATGAGAAGCGAAGGAGACTGTGTCAGGAACAGCACCAGATATACCTAAAAATGAGATGCCAGCCTGGTGAAGCTGCAACACAGGACCAAATGCATCCTAAACAGCAGAAGCAGCATGCTATAGACAGAGTTAAATGATCCCACAATCAACAGGTCAGATCAGAGCTTTGCAGTCATGCCAGCTTTAATTTCACGTGCAGCTCTAACAATACTCAAGAAGCCCAACACATACCCAGGACAAAGCAGCCCGCATGAATGGCACCCCATCCACCATTGGCACAGTGGCTGCAGTGTGTACCATAGACAAGATGTCCAACAACTTGACCAGCATCCTTTCACAGTATCTTACAAACCTGCAACCTCTGCCACTAGCAGGACAAGGGCAGCAGATGCATGGGAACACCACCACCTGGATGTTCTCCTCCAAGCCACTCACCATCCTGACTTGGAAATATATCGCCATTCCGTCACTGTTGCTGGACTGCTGCTAGACCACATGGACTGCAGCAGTTCAACAAGACAGCTCATCACCACCTTCTCAAGGGAAATTAAGGATGGGCAATAAATGAACAGTGATGATGTCAGCCCAAAAGGCCAAGTAAAAAAAAAAGTGGTGTGGAATCATGTGCCCACCCATGACAGGTTTGGTGCTAGTGGGACACTTAATCAGGTGGTAAGGTGGCAGGTGAGGACCTTGCCATCCCCAACAGATTAAGTCCATGATGAGAATGCCAGTGGATGGTCTTCCCACCCTGCCACCAAATGACGCCTCAAATGGGCAATTATTGCCTACTTAGGGGCCTCATTCCACTGCCACTGATATTAAACTCATGGCGAGCAGGGGGGGGCTCACCATGCAGGGAGCATGACAAACAAACCCTATCTTACGAACATATGAACATATGAAATAGGAGCAGAAGTAGGCTATTCAGCCCCTCAAGCCTGCTCCGCCATTGAATAAGATCATGGCTGATCTGTCTGTGCTTCGAAATCCACATTCCCATCTACCCCCAATCACCTTTGATTCCCTCACCTGACAAGAATCTATCTACCACTGCCTTAAAAATAATCAGTGCCCCGCTTCCACTGCCTTCTGAGGCAGAGTCGCAAAGTCACACAACCTGCTGAGAAAAAACAAATTCTCTTCTTCTCTGTCCTATAAGAGCAACCCCAAATTTTAAAACCATGCCCCATAGTTTTGGACTCACCCACAAGAGGAAAACTCCTTTCCATGTCCAACTTGTCAAGACCATTCAGAATCCTATTTACTTCATCAAGTCACCCCTCACTCTTCTAAGCTCCTGCAGAACCAAGCCCAGCCTGTCCAACCCATTCATTCCAGGTATCAATCTAGTAAACCTGCTCTGAACCGCATCCAACGCATTCACATCCTTCCTTAAATAAGCGGTCGGGTTGCTTGCATGCTCCCAGGGCAGGTCAGTCGTTCAAAAGCACTCAGTGCTTGTTTGAGGGACCAGCATTCCGAAAGGGGGCCTGCTAAGAGCCATTCCCCTTCCCTTGCTGCCAAATCCCTCCCTGTGACCCCTGCTCTGAGACCCCTCCTGCCATCACTCAGTCCTGGCCTGGGATCCAGCATCAATCCTTGACCTTGGGTGGATGTTGTACCATCAGCAGCCACTGCCTGCCAGGTGGTGCTGCTGATCAGTGGAGCTGCCGGCCTCTGATTGGCCAGCAGCTCTCTGCAAGAGGCGGGGGTGGAGGGTTGCTTGGCGTTGGCTTGTCAAGTGCCTGAGTGGAACATGATGCAGCAGGCCTTTCCTAAAAGAGGTGATGCGAGGTTCTTGCCGGCTCTCCAGCCACTGGCTGAGTCCTCCATCACGTCCACAAGATTCCGCCTGTGATCTCTAATGATCTGAAGACTATTTTGTAAAGTTCATCCTATGTTCTCAGTTTGTTTAAATTAAACAATAGCTGTTACATATGCCTGTCTTTCATTCAATGAGCTGTATGATAGCTATTATGATGAGCTATTATTAGGTTATGCTCTTTTAGAAAGTCAGAGCTAATTTTCCAAATTCCAACAGCCCATGGGGAGTCTCAGACCTTGAACGCATGTATTGGAAATGTAGGATGCTTACAATTTTTTGACCATTACTTTAGATGGTTGTAACTTCATGTGTAGTGGACATGAATTCTAGTTTGGACTCTCAAGAAGTGAGATTCCCCATCCAGAGCACGGAGAGATAAAATTACCTCTTCAGTCTATTCTCTAACCAGTAGATATAGTTGAAAATAGAAACTGTGATAGTGTTACTTATCGTTTGCAAATCTCACCCAAATGATTTTTGTTCACTTTTTCCTATTGACTTCTCTCTGAATTATAAATCACTATGAATCGTTGATTAGGGCTCAGCTGGAAGGATGTAAAAATAGCAAGCAAAGAGGCCAAGGCCTTGGAGGGCGCAAAGGAGCATGACTAAAAAACTGCCAGGGACTCAGGAGCATCAGGTACATGGAGAAAGTAAGAAAATTGGGATCGTTCTCTTTAGAGCAGTGAAAGTTAAAGGGAGAGCTAATTGAGGTGTCAAAATCATGAAGAGTTTTAATAGAATAAGTAAGGAGAATTTTTTTTATAGTGGCAGAAGGGTTAGTATCCAGAGAACCCAGGTTTAAGGTAATTGACAAAATAACTAGAGGTGAAATGTGGGAAATTGTTTTGCGCAGTGAATCGTTCTGATCCGCAATGCACTGTGTGAAAGGATGGTGGAAGTAGATT
Source organism: Carcharodon carcharias (assembly GCF_017639515.1). NCBI lineage: Eukaryota > Metazoa > Chordata > Chondrichthyes > Lamniformes > Lamnidae > Carcharodon > Carcharodon carcharias. Next base: position 78,697,448 of record NC_054469.1, on the reverse strand, counting down.
CAATAATAACTTTTAAACGTGAGTTGGATACATGCGTGAAGGGAAAAAAACTGCAGGGGAATGGTCAGTGGAGTAGGGCTAATTTTATAGCCCTTCCAATACACATATACAGCCAATGTATAGCATTGGCATGATGGGCTGAATGACCACCTCCTGTGCTGTATCATTCTCTGATTCTATAATGAGAAAAGCAGGTATGCTCTTTGAAAGTCGTTGCTATTAAAACAACCAGAACTAAGGTAGGTGTTCGCAAATCTTTTGCTTCTTATGTTTAAAACATTCCATGGAACCCCTATAACACAATGCAAGTACTTGTTCTGTGTAAACATTAGTTATACAATTGCAAAAACAAGAACATTACTTGAAGTTGTATATGTCATGCCTAGTATTTTGATGCCTCAGTAATTTTGGGGCTTTCAAAGATTCATTGGACAGTACTTATGCACTAACTACACACTACGGCTGAGGCATATCTCCAATCCCAGCACAAATCAAACCAAGGGCAAAATACTACGGATGCAATCAAATCAAAATGCAAGTAGCTATCTCCATATTTCCTTAATTTTGCACGGCTAATGGCAACTTTATGTTTTTTGCTCACACCTTCACAGCCTTTGTGTTCTTCAGCCCTTACTGTTGACTTGATGAAGGAAGCTCTGTATCATCAACCTGTGGTTTTTGTTATTTTGAAGCAGATGGCCGAATGAAAAAAGATATCCATAAGTGGTATTTATTGTGTGTGCTTACAATGATTTTTGCGGTCGATTTGAGAAAGATATTTCATTAGGGCAAAAATAATATTACATTTCCTACACATTGGCATGCCCTATGGAACATTTTTGTGGCTCCCAGACCCCTGGGTTAGAAAGACCCTCGAAGCTGCTCTTGGTCCTCTGGCAATACTTTGTAGTAGAAATCCTGGACAGGATTAAATATGGAGGTGCTGGCCCCATCTAGTGGCTGGAATGACAGAGGCATTCCATCTCCGCTAACCCTGAAAGGGACAATGCTATTTTATGTGACATAGACAATTAGTTGCCTGAGGTTGTGGCTTCAGTCCCCCTCTCCAAGAGTTCAGCCATTCAGAGGAGGCAGTGACTACAACAGCAATGGAGACTGGAGATCCATGTGAGTGAAGTGGGCTCACTAGGGCCTTGTCAGGCGATCAGTGATCAGTAGGGGGTGTCATCAGGCAGGGGCAGCTGTTTCTATAGGAGTTGGACTCTCCATGGGGCACAGGATTCCCAATCAAGAGCAATTTTCCCCCAGTCCTGCAGGCAGGCTGGCACGGTATAACTGATGACTTCACCACGTGGCATGGGTACCCCCTCATCTCTGGTATTTTAATTTACCAGTGGTGGTAGGACGAGGCCTTTAAATATCCATTAATTGCCCACTTAATGGCCTCAACAAGGGATGGGCAGATGGGCTGCCTGACACCTACCCCAAAGTTGGTAAAATATCAGCAGAGGCATGTAAGCGATGGGCACAGCACCCCTGCCATCCCACTTTTTCTCCCACAATGATTGTAAAATTGCGATCCCAGTTTACACACCCAGGGCAGGATACCGAGTTCGGAATGGGGGCACGGTTGACTGGCCCCCGATCACAATTTCACGCTGGTGGGCTAATTAAGGCCCACCGAGCATGAACGGTGACTCCCCAATGGTTGGGAAGGTCAGGCAGGGGCCTGTCGGTCGCTGGGCCCAATGGCAACCCAGTGGCCTGTTTAAAACTGGCTCAGTCAGGCCCTGGAAGGCTGCCGGTGATGAAGACATCTTTGGTGTTGTCAGCAGGAGATTATGGATTCAAATGTGGTTGCAGATGTCAGGCGGGAAGATGGGAACACTTAGCCCCACAGTTTTCTGATTAGTGCCTCACATCCTCCTGGAGGAGGTGGTTGCCAGGAGGGACACCCTTACCCCCAGAGATGGAAGGAGGAGGCCTCTGCACCTGACAAAAAGAGCTTGGGAGGAGATGGCAACCCAGGTCAGCAGCCATGATGTGGTGAGGCGCATTTGGGTCCAGTGCCACAGGAGGTTTAATGACCTGTGCTCAGGAAGGGCGAGTACCATGTTGGCATGGATCAGTATGGAGAAGTGTTAAGGGCTGGCCATCCACCCATGGAGCTCAGGGGTGTTAGAGTCTGAGTGTCGACTGTCATTGATGCCGGAACTGGCAAGGGGGTAAGCCCTGGCTGCTTGGACTGAGTGCCCTGCGGCTCCTGGGCCACGACTCCGTTGTGCCCTACAAGATGCTCCTCAGGTGTGGTTGCCCAGGCTGCAATGGTGCTGCAGGTAGAGAGTGGACTAATCAATGCTGCTTTATCCTTTCAGGAGAAAATGGCCCATAACAACATTGAGAGGTCGCAGACCGGCTGAGGCCCCACTAACCTCCTAATCCTAATGAGATACGAGCAGGAGGCCGTGGAGCTGTAGAGGTGCCACGCACCTCGGGGTGTCAGATGAAGTTAAGAGTGCAGTGCAAAAGATAAGAGCTTCAGATGGTGCAAACATTCTTGTGTAGTCTCATCATCATTGATGGGAGCCTCAAACCTGGAGTCTCCACTGATCATTGAAAGACGTTGGCACCATGATGCAGATCTCCATTGTCTCACCAGGGTGCCTGGCATGCACAGTGACAGTGTGATGACTTTAACTAATGACATGTTGTTGAAGGCAGATGATGAGCCTCTGGAGTCGTCCATTAGGCAGCCATCATCTGGACTGGATGTCCAGTGAGATGTGCGGGAGGATCTGGCAGAGATCCATGAGGGTATACGTGCCATGGCCTCTGTTATGGAGGAGTCCATGCAGAGCATCAGCACTGCATTGACCCTCATGGCCAAGCGCACTGCCTCATCCAATGAGAGAGTGACGACTCCCATGGAGAGGCAGCTCCAAGAACAGGATCAGGGGCTCCTTGGGTTCCCCTCAGACCTGCAGGCACTGACCCCAGGTGGTCAGTGTCAGTGTGGGAGATGGATGAGACACCCAGTATCCCAGCTAGGTGCCCATCCACCAATGGTGAGCAGGGACTTCCAGAGTAACCTCACTTTGGTGCTTGAGCTGCCTGTCATCTCTGAGGGCTCCTCTCAGGTTGTTCTGGCAGCAGCTCCTCTGCCCATCTGCCAGTGACTGTGACATCTGATGAGGCTGTGGCGACTGGGGAGATGCCAGCCATGGCACTGGCCACCACCTCCCCCCACCCCAAGTGGGGCCAGCACAGGCTCCACTGGCCAGAGGACAACCGCCAAGATGATCAAGGCCAACAAGACAGCAGAGTCAGTAGGCTGTCTCCAATGCCAGTGCCACCAAGGGGGAGCACCAAGACGTAGCACTCACAAATGTAAACTCAAAGCACCATGAGCACAAGAGGGACTGGTCACAGGTGATCTTCAGTTGTGCAATGTTTTGGTTATTTTGACTGGTCTGGTGTTGAAAACCAAAGAAGGTTCTGTTAATTTGTTTTGACTGGCAACATGAGGTAAATTTTCTTTTGTCGTAATGGCGTCAGTATGCTTCACCATTTTTTAGGTACAGGGTACACCAGTACATAATGCTGGACGTGGGTGGCTCGAAATTTTATTGAACAGGGCATTGAGTAGACCTTGGGGTCAAAGGATCTTTTCAGAAATCCAGGAAGGAGGCAGCAGGCCTGGCATGAGGTGGTAGTGCTTATTTGGCAGCCTAGCTGAAGGAGCGTTGGATCAAGACATCCCTGATGTCCCTGTCACCCTGGAGGTTACTGAGTTCTGCCTTTATGCCCTCACTGTTCTCCTCACAGTGCTCCTCTTCTGACTCACTACTGAATTCATCCTCTGTGACCTGTGGAGCTGCCTCAAGATCCTCTTCCTCCTTTGGGTCCCCCCCCCTTACCAGTGCCAGATTGTGGAGAGAGTAGTATGTGACCACTATCAGTGACATCCGCAATGGGGGGTATTGTAGTGCACCCCCTGAATGGTCCAGGCATGGAAGTGCAACTTCAGAAGACCTATGGTCCTCTCTACCACTGCCCTTGTGGAGGCATGGCTCCTATTATAATGCTGCTCTGCCTCAGTTCTTGGGTGGTGGAGAGGCAACATAATTCATCTTTTCAACAAAAGCCCTTGTCACCCAGCAGCCATCCATCCAGTCGGGCTGGAGCACTGAAGAATCTTGGCACCTGAGAGTGTCTCAGGATGTACGCATCATGGAGGCTGCTAGGGTACCTTGCACAGACTTGTAGAACATGCATCCTGTGATCATGCACTATCTGCATGTTCATGGAGTGGAAGCCCTGCCTGTTGACGAAGGCACCCAGCTCACCCACTGGCACCATGATGGCCACATGTGTGCAGTCGATTGCACCCTCGATGCAGGGGAACCCAGAAATCACTGCAAAGCCTCTAGCTCGCTTAGCCTGGCTGGCCTTATCCATACAGAAATAAATGAAAGCCAATACCCGCCTGATCAGAGCTTGTCACCAGCTTGACACAACTGTGGAGAGCTGATTGGGAGACTCCACACAGATCCCCCACTGAGCCCTGGAAAAAGCTGCAGGCATAGAAGTTGAGGGCCACTGTGACCTTCAGAACCACTGGCACGAGCTGTCCACCCCCACATCTGGAGGTGATCTCAGGCCCAATCATCTGGCAAATGTAGGTCACAGTCTCCCTTGAGAGGTGGAGCCTCCTTTGGCACTGAACCTCAGACAAATTGAGGTGCTGCATTGCCGCCTGTAAAACCTGACAGCAGGATAGTGGTGTCTTCCGCAGTCCCTTCTGCCTTGCACTTCCTATTGGCCCTGCACCCTTTGTGCCTGGGCCTCTCCTCCCATCAGTCGCTCCGCTGGAAACCGCATTGGGACACCTGGCCTCCTCCCCCTTCTGCCCCTCTCTTCCTCCTCAGAGGAGGTGCCACCAGCAGAGACCACAATCCCCATTCCCAGGGTAACAGAAGGCTGTCTGATGCCTGGAAGTGTCTGCATGGTCTGAATACTCCGGGGTCCTTGGAGACACTAAGGAGTCCTGAAAGGAAGCCTGAAAATGCTAAGAATGAAGCCCTGAAAAGAGATGAAACTACCATATACCGATAAGTCACCAGCCGTAAACTATCTACCAAGCTACTCACACTGGCAATGCTGATGACCCTTTTTATCCCACCCATGAATAAGGTTTTTGAAATTGTCGGCTGGCCGCCTGCCCGTTTTGCCTGTGCGACGTGCACAAAATCGCACGGACAACAAAAAATCGGTGTCAATTGACTTTTTAATGACCTTAACTGACCTCTTAATTAATGGTGGGCACGGCTCTGGCACTCATACGTGCCTGCCGACTGAAATATCGTGCGAGTGTGCAATGACTTTGGGATGCTCGCCCGACGTCATCATGAGCTATTTTACGCTCAAGCATGTCAGCATGCACCCGAACGCTGAACAATTCTGCCCACCGCGTTTCCACTGGAACTTTGGCGAATTACCAAAAGTCCAACTTTTTCATGTCCCGCGTGTTATTGCTGTGAAAATGTGAGCCAAACACAAACATTCAATAATTAAAGGCCTCCACCAGTATATTGTTGAAGGCATCATATAAGATGGATAGATATAGAGACAAAGAAACAGAATTGAAACACGTTAACAATTGCATTGCAAGCTAATGCCTGTCCCTCTGCTGGGGACAAACTATAGTTTCATCACCTAAATAATCCTCCTTTAATCATCATAAATATTATATTAATGAACTCATACACTTAAGGCTCATCAGTCAGTAAACACTCATTCTTCATTACTTTACATGGTACATTGAAACAGACATGGTTGATTTTTTAGAATAACTGATTGTAATGCTGATTGATCATCAGTGTTAGACTGTAAGTTCCCTTGTGACCCTAAGCCTTAATTAATTTTTTGCCATTTCAGAATTAGGCACACATTGTGGTTTAATCATCATACTGTCAGGATCAACAAATGTACTGAATTGTACAAGTCTTTTATTTGAAGCAGCTCACATCCTCAGTTTTCACCACATTTCTTTTGGTAGTGAGCATTGTAAATGCTAGCATTATGTGAGTTTTCTTTGTTCTGCCTACACATGCTGAATAAGAGCTGTCAGGTTTCACACAGGCATGCAAAAGATGAATGCTTCATAGAGTTACAAATCATCACCCCTAATTGCTGTTGGACAGCTATTATTTTTACTTAATAAAAGAGGTTGTCTGTGGTTCTTACTTTGCTTAAACACACTTCCATAATGCAGTTCCAGTTCTAGCTGTTGCTAATGTACACGATCGTGGACAGAGGGAATGCTCTTTTTTTTTTTTGCACATCATCCTTCCACACTTGAATATTTGTATTTTTAAGTTGTAGTTTTCAAATTTCTTTCAAATCAATCGAGATGCCTTAATTTGCATTTTTGAACAGTTATGAATTCGGTCAAGCTAAATTCTAATGTAGGTAGCAAATAATCTTTGTTCCAATCATTTAATGTGATTTCTATTTAAACTATTACTGGAAAAATGCAGGGAGATAGATTTGACCTGGTAAGACAGGAAATAAACAATTGGATTTTTACAAGCACACTGCTTTCCTGACTCCAGTTCACATGCACAGATTTTCCAGGAAAGTTTATGGATAGTCAATAGATATAGGATCAGAAACTGGTACAGATTTCATCTATTATTCATGCACAAAAGGGAAGCAATGTGTTCTAAATTCTAAGTGAGATTTGCACCAGTAGAAACGGTGAATGATTTTTAGCTCCCTCCTAGGGAATGGATGTTGACCGTAGCATTCATTGGTCCCTGGCTGGTATCAGCTAACTCAACACAGATCAGGGATTGAGCTTGGGATTTTTCTGGTCTGTAGGGCATCATTCACTAGTCAAAGCTTTCCTTCAGTGATACCACACAGCATTATAATTTCATCTGCCAAAGGCAGCTGTTATCTGCCAAGAAGTTTGGCTGATGAAAGAGTCCAAATAAATACAAGAGCGGAAATTTCACTGCACCAGGAATGGGATCATTTCAATAATTGGGCAGATATTCACTGTCCAGAAGCAGCAGATCTCTGAACTGCACCCCTTTAATCCTGGGCGATAAGAGGGATGTGGGCATGGGAGTGGGGGAGCGGTAGTGGTGCACGACCTGAATCAGGCAGAAGGTAGAAGAAAGAATGTTCAACGTTTTTTATTGGAGTGGTATATACTCCTTTAGCAATGATAATGGATCCTTCTGGGGTTGTTTGCCATTTGTTGTTGGAGCTTCAGGTTTCACTTTTAGATCAAACTGCTTCTGTGAATTTAAATTCTACTCGACCAATCAGGGATACTTGAGGCAAAATTCTGGAAGTATTCCAGAATTGCCTTCAAAGGATTGGAGCAATGTAAATAGAGGAGTGGTGGGAGTGGCCAGAATAAGTACTAGTCTTTCTGGAAATTTATGAATGGTATGGATCTCGATTCTGCCCGAAGTTACAGCCTCCTTGCTATTTGTTGGCTGGTAATGCACTCCTGGCATCCTTGCTGTTTATGAGCTCAAATATTTTACTTCCAGTGGATGGGGCACCAGCATTCTTTTGATTAAAGCAAAATACTGCGGATGCTGGAAATCTGAAACAGAAACAAAAATAGCTGGAAAAACTCAGCAGGTCTGACAGCATCTATGGAGAGGAATACAGAGTTAACATTTCAAGTCCGTGTGACTCTTCATTAGAACATTATTTTGAGATTGGAAGATGAGGAGGTGAAACCCACTGTTGTTACATCTTTTATGACCCCCAGAGTTCATAAATAGTTACAAATGCAAGTTCATTCTCACCTTCCTAGCCCAGGGGCTACCAGGTCCAATTTTAAGACACTGCTGTTCCCCCCACTCCCCACTGCATCATTTGAAATCAAATAATGGCACAAATCTGGAATCATACAGACTTCCCATTCTGTATGGTGATCACCGCACCAGACTATTTAAACATTATAGGAGTAAGTAGCAATCTTTCTTTGCCCTGTAAGCAAAATAGGTAGGGGGCAAAATTCCAGTCTGCCTACTGTGCTGCTGCAAGTGCAGCAGATCATAGAGCTAAGATTTACAATAGTACATACTCCAACCCTAATTGCAGGATGGTGTCAGCATAATTAAGGTTGGCCACTGCCATCTGGAGGAGCACTTCACTGGTGTCCGCTTTGCTTCAGCATTGATCAGCAGCATAACCCTTAGCTGTCCTGTCATAGGTGCCCTGATGCCCTTTTCAGAGTCAAGAAGCAGCCACCTAAAAATATCTTCTGCTCTGATGCGAGTTATTTGCAAGCAGAGAAAAGATAATGGATCCCTTTCAGAGCCTTTCCAACAGCCTCAACTTTCCAAATATGGCATGGGATCCATTCAAACCTAATAGGGATAACATTGGCAGAATTTCTCTGATAGCCTTGGAATTCCCAAATCATCATAATGGAATGTAAAAATATATTTCTGCGATATTTTTTGATTCCTGGTCTGGAGATCTGATAGCTTTGATCATAATTTTGGGACGATAGAGTATTTTAAATCCTTTAATGGACATTTTGCTATGGCTTTGAATTGGACACTAAGCACTGGCTTGAAATCAAAGTGTTAATGCATTCAGCAGAGGCAAGTGAGACACTGCCTCACATGGAGCCCTGCACAAACTTCCAGTCAGAATGTTATAGGAAATTGCATTTTCAAATAAAATTATTTAACTTAAAGACTGCTGGGAGTAGATTGTTGGCTGATTTTTCTTTTCCTGGATTACCAAGTAGCAAAGCATTGTGAAGGATTTGCGTCCTGAGGAAAGATCCTGCAATTTAAGTTCAATTTAAAACCGCAGTGTATTTTATACTCTTCTGACCTGATTTATTTCTCCTAAGTTACTGTGGCAATGTGAGGGAGGACATCCCATGGGAGCCAGGATGGATTTATCACTCTCTGTACTGAGGTCGATATAAAAGATCCCAAGGTAATGTTCGAAGAAGAGCAGGGGCTTCTTGGCCAATGTTTATTCACTCAACCGATATCATAAAAACAGTCATTTATCCTGGTGATTTATTTCATTGCTGCTTGTGGGGATTTGGCTCTGCACAAATTAGGTGCTGTTCTATTACAACAGTGGCTACACTTCAAAAGCACTTAGTTGGCTGTAAAGCACTTTGGAAAGTCTAAGGTTGTGAAAGATGATGTATAAGTGCAAGCTCTCTCTGACTTTACTTTCAAAAACCCTTAACCTCAGACAGCTCATCAGGCTGGTGGTTGACTTCCACAGGAAGGGTCAGTTGTCATAGTAACCTGCTGTATTGGTTAGCTGTGCCTCACCTGTCAAAAAGGGCACCAGCCATCAATGGTAAGCAGTTCTTGTTTTGTGCGTAAAAGTAACTTTATTTTTGTTTTGGTAATCCATTTTAAAATGTCACCTGAATGTTTCTGTTGTTTGGCTCGCGATTCCAGAAGCTGACAGGGCAGTTTTTACATCCTCATTGCTTCCAGTTGGCAGAGAATATTAAAAAAAACAATGGTCTTGTACACTAGAGGTCACTGTTGTAACCAGACAGTAAACAATTATTTTAGCACTGTTGCCTTGTACAGTAGTGCTTTCTTCTATAATTGGTTAGGTAGCTACTTCTCCATAGCAGTAATTAGCCTTGCGGTGCCTTTATGGGTTGAAAATTTCCCTGTTCAGTATTAGCATTAAACATGTCAATGCATTCACATGAAATTCCTTTTCTTTTTGTTTTAACAAAAGGTGTTAACCTTTTTAAATTTTAAATAGTGAGCAAAAGAATTTGAGGCCTATGCATTAATTGGTTGTTACCAGTGTTGCAGAGCCTGAATTCACTCATTAGGGGACAATTTTCCCTGTGTGCTATAGAGATGTAACATCTCTGTACATAAGATGTACATAAATTAGAGCAAGACCAATGAAAAGCACTAGTGGTCTTTTATTTATCTGTACTGCTCCGGGTCTTGCTTCCAAACTAAATGACAACTGCAATTTGCAAAAAATATGTTTCTGCTTGGAAATGGCTATTAGCGTCCTATTAAAGACAAATTATGAGAAACTTGGGGAAGGGTAGAGAAGAATATAAATAATTTGAACTCACGTTCTGAACAGCTTAGTCGGGTAGAGATTTCAAAATGTCACCAAAATGCTGACAAAGATAAATAGTAAAAATGAGCTTTCAGCACTCTTGCCATTGGTGCAGCAACCATGGTCAGGTGTCACTTCGTACAGCAGGTACAGAGAGCAGTCTGGGAGCACAAGTGCATGGCGGGTATATTGCATAGAACAAACTGTCTCACTTACTTTATGATAAGTTTGCTACCTGGCAAGATGAGGTTCTGTGAATGAGGAGGCTCAGACTCAACAGGAGGCTGAAAACTTAATTGCACTACCTGATCCACAATAACATGGATAAAGGCTGGACTTAACAGCAACAGGGAATAGAGCCACTGTTACTCTTCAACTTGTAAGCCTTATGGACCTTCCCTACATTCATAGGAGAGCGAACATGGGAATCAGCCACTTGGCTCCCACTGCTGTATTAAGGAGGTAATTGTAGATCTGATTTGTCACCAAAGCACCCACTTACGCTTTAGCAGTGATTGGCAGCAGCAAGGCAATCAAACATCTCATAACTCTTTCAAGGATGATCGGCCAGTTCCTCAGTGATAGAGGCTATGCAGTGTACCTGTGTATTGATTATATTACTGCACAATCCTTAGACTCCAGCAGGTACATAGTATGAAAGGGAACCAGGACCCTCGCCAAGCAGATGTTGGGTTGCTACAGCAACACCTCAGATGTTGGACTGATCCGTGGTGTCTTACACCATGCCTGAGAAATCGACAGAAATTTTCTTGGTGGCTCTCACAATTGACCACTGTAATTGGTGCAAGATTGGTGGAAATCCCATTCACATCTCTATCTAAAGTCTCTAATAATCTTCCACTAAAGTAATGGTGAACAACTGAGGGAATCACAATGAGTTTTGCAAAATTATAACTGCTACGATAACATATCTTGAATGGTGACCTCACCATGATCAGAAGGGTACCAACAACAAGCCATGGAAAACCAAGAGGATGAAGGAGCAGAACAAATACCAGAAGAAGACTAGTCACTGCATCCAGACAACCAAGTGTGTGAGGATCTCAATGCTCACCCAGGTCACTATCATTCTCTGCTGAGCACATTTACAAGCATGGACCTGTTGTTATAAATGACAAGTCATTGAATATATGATTAATATATGCTATGCAACAGGTTATCCATGAGGCTCTACAACCTGCCCTTCCAGTGCCTCCCTTCCTATTAATATTTACTCTTTCAAAGATTGTCAGTAGATTAGACATTCCAGGCAAAGACTTTACTATCTTAAGGCCTTGTTACTGCTTCTCCAATGTGCTCTGCAATGAAGCTTGATAACTAACTACTAGAAATATCTATAATCACAACACTATTAGTTTCTTTTTCTGTTTAGTTTCTGTTAAGAACTGAATGGAGTCAAAGCTTCTCTGACCAAATGGCAGGCCTGGGGCACATATCAGCAGGCTTAATTAAGGATTTGCGCTGAGGCTTGGGAATGCTGGATCTCGGCTCAGAATCCAACAGGGTGCCAATTTTCAGAAGAGTCTAAGATGGTCAAAACTTTCATCCTTCCCAAAAAGGCCCATGAACTTCAATAGAATGGGGCAAGGGTGCAGGATTTCCCATTCTGGGAATTTTCTCAGCCCAACTTTTACATTGATCAGTGATCTGGATACCAGGATGAACTTTACATAAGAATCAATTTAAGGTTGGAAGTAGGGAGCAGTAGTGTCTACAGGCATGGAAGACCCCGGAAATGAAAGATATAACGGCCTAAATTGACCATCCTATTAATGGGGTCCCTATGACGTGAGCACCTGCTGATGTCACTCAGATGATGTGATCCTATCCTGGCCTCAGATAATCCAGCTGAATCAGGAGTGAAGATTACTGACATATACTTTGGTGCAGCGTGGGGCCAGAATTTCAACTCTTAGTTTGTTTCTCTTTTGGTCGCTTTTTTCCCTGAACAATAAAACAATGATAGCTGTTAAGAGCTGGGATGAGGAGAGTCTTTGGGCAGAATTTTAACTGTCAAGGAGGAGATGAGTTTGGGTAAGGTCAGTGGCCCAAATCTCCCAAAGATACCAGCATGTCGGAAACCTGACATGAAGTTGCCCACTTCCAGATTTTACCAGATACGTTTTGAGACTAGCAGGAACCTCCCTTGGAGCTGCCATGTCAGCCATTTAGGTAAAAACAAAGACTTACATTTGTATAGTGATTTTCATGACCACTGAATGTGCAAATATTTAAATAACCATTAATCCAGGGTTCTGACCATAATGGCCAATGCCATCTCCTACGATTTCCTGAGCCATGTGGCACTCACCAGGGTGAAAAGGTTGAGGGAACAGTGGGAATACATTGATCAAAGGAACCAACAGTCTGGAAAACCTTTAAACAGTGAAACAGCATAGCCGCTGCCCTGCCTATGGGAAAGGCTTGTGCTCACAACACTTGTACTAAGAGCCTGATTTCAACTCACCTTGGACTTCACTCACCTTGATTTAAACTTCTCTACTGTCAGCTTTCATTGCAGCATTGGAGCAGCTTATTGGACTCTACTTGGATCTCTGATGAAGAACAAGAGGAGTAGCAAAACCAATAGCAGCATAGCAGGAGCAGCAGCAAGAAAAGCAGAAGCTGCCTCCTATTCAGCCACATGCCATTCCACAGGACTGAGGGAATAAATGCAGAGCTCCAGCTTGAAGGAGATGGGCAGGTAGCATAGTGATAATGGACCAGTAATCCAGAGGCCTGCACTAATACTCCAGTGACATGAATTCAAGTCCCACCATGGGAACTGGGGAATTTACATTCAATTAATTAATAAATCTGGAATAAAATGCTAGTTTCGTCAATAGTGATCATGATCACTGGATTGTCATGGAAGCCCATATGCTTCACTAATGTCTTTCAGGCAAGGAAATCTGCCATCCTTACCTAGTCCATTGATCCAGTGGCCATCAAGGTGGCTCTCACTCTAGGGCCGTTCCTGGTTCTCTGTCTCTCCTTAGAGTTGTGCAATGTCTTTTCTTACTGGCAAAGGGTTATCAGTGTGAGAAAACGATTATGTGGAAAGGAGAGAATGACATCATTTGTGGAAGGTGACTGAGGCATGGGTATGAGAGGGCATGAAGATGAGGGTGAATGTCAATATTGAGTCTTCAGATGTGGATTTGAGGCCATACCTGGAGCCAGAGGAATGAGTGGTGCTGCACAGAACTGCTGTGCAGAAAATTACTGGGATAGTCAGAATGTTGATGTTGGCACCTGAAAGCGGGATTTCAATCTACTTTCCTGCCCTCATGGGACCATTGAATCTCTTTGAGCACCGTCTTCAGCCTCAAGGGGCCACAGTCATGCTGTCCACTTCCTTGAACTATTTCCATCTGAGTTTGGTTTGAGAGGCTCTCCTCCCATTCGCGGAAACAGTACTTCACTCCAATCCCATAGCAGGACTTCTGGGAAGAGTCAGAGAACTTGGGAGCTGGGGGGAGAAGGGGGGTGCGGGGTTGGGGTAGCTTCCTTGCTTCCATTCTTGTGGTTGCCAAAGCCTTAGGAAACATTGTAGAATGCAACCATTTTGACCCTGCTGGGATCCCTTTAACTGGAAATCCTTCCATTAACAGGTGCGGGTTGACAACTGCACTCTGTGATTGGTCAGGAGACCCAGAAACAGATGTTTACACCATGGTTGAGTTAAAGAGTCCTATCAAAGCCCGCTGCTTCAACAGTTGGGTTTCTGACCTGCTTCAAGCAGGTCAGTTCAACTAAAATTTGACCCTTTCTCATTCATTTATATACATTTTCTTCATTCTAGTTTTTGTTTTAAGTATTTTGCAGCTGGCTATGATCATTTGCCTTGCCGGTTTGTCCCCTTCTATATTCAATTGTGCTTTCCTCTTTTAGTTGGATTCTTATACTTTAATAGGTGAGCAAGGCTGACACTTGACTATTCAGTGTTTCCATTATACAATTTCTACTCTAAATTTACATTTTGTTACTCCTTTTATTCTTTTTAAGCAAAAGTCTCATCCTGTTTCATTCTATTTTATTACCTAATACTTTCATGGACTTCCTTGCAAATTCTTTTATTGAATTCTACATCATTCTTTGAATTTAAAAAAAATACACCTGTGATGTATGATCTGACAACTTCGAGCAGGTATCAATCAATTCTGTTTTATCTTATAATTCACCCCCAAATCTAAGTATATTATCCATCCATAGTGAGTGATTATTTATTATGTAATGCTCATACTGTGTCAGATACAATGAGATGTTTATTATTCAATATACATCATGCCTCAAATAAGCTTCCACAGTGACTCAGGTGAGGTAACTTGTTTTGACACATTCACCTACCTGGACTGCTATCTAATTACCCCATCCCCAGTATTTTGGCTTGTTTGAATCATGTAAACAGTGTCCAGAAAGCTGATATATCACTCTAATGATTCATTAAGGTTGATCTATAAGAAAATACGTTGTAATTGGGTTTAAGGAAGTGTTTCAAAAAGATTCTCAATCAACTAAGATTATTTTCATTGAGGTACTTCCAAGCGCTTAAATGATAGAGGATTATTGAAGCAAAAGGATAGAGGGAAGTTTATTAAATGCATATAGAAAAGAATGAAAAGCATTGAAAATTAAATATCAAGTGGAGTTCATGCATGAGTAAAATACAAGAAAATAATGAATCCAGTACTTATGAGATTTTTAAAATTTTATTGATTCTCAGCTACAAGTCACAATATTAATGCAACACCCTAATTACTATGGTTTATATAAGGTCATGTCTTATTCACATACACATGCTCGTTGGGCTTGGCCTAAGTAGCCAAGGGGTTATGGTACTGGGTTTGTAACCCCAAGATCAAGAGTTCAAATCTCACAATGGCAAACTATGAAACAATGTAACTTCATCTGAAACAGATGGAAACGGGTTTGTACTCGAAAGAGTTACACATGCTCGTTACTTATCCAGATGGTCTGGAGAGACATAGGATCATTGAACATTCTTAAATTCAGACAGATACATAAATGGTTGTGCATGTTTATGAGGTGGGTTGTTACATGTAAAACAGAGGGGAGAAGCACATGGTAAAGTGATCATTAGGCATGAGTTCTGCCAGAATTAGTGACATTTTGACCTGGAGTTGCCTTACAATCCTCCAGTGTAACAACTACGTTGTCAGGAAGATATAATAATTTTCTTAATGTTATTAGTATTCATTGTAAAGTAAGTAATAACTGTGTGTGTGTGTTTGTTTGTTTGTGTGTGTGACTTAAATTAAAGGCAGCTGGTCTGAAGGCTTTGGTGTGTCAGAAGATAAGCTAGGTTTGAAATGTTAAGGAGGTAAACATGGGGGAAGTTTTAGAAGGTAAGGTGTAAAGGGAACATTTGCATTTTAAATAAACCAGACTAGCTTGAATTCAAAAAAGGGGGCGAAATGTTATCCCTAGCCAGGAGAAGTTAACAAACTGTGTTTATTTTTCCCAAAGATTACAGGTAAAATTGGTACTATGATTGATTTTATTATTAGAGAGGTAAAAGTCCAACACCATAGTGAAAGAATGGGAATGTGCATTCAAAGGGGAAAATATGTATTAAGGAGAGAAGGCTGTGTGTAAGGGCAGGTATTCTAAGATCTAACAAAAATGTGAAAAACCTCCAGCATCCCTTTGGGATTTGAACAGCTCAGCATTTACCATTGGCTGTGCCATAACAAAAATTGGGGGCTCTTTGTGAGATGTATACTCCTTGATTGGTTTGGAGTTGGTGAATCTTAAGGTTATAAGTACGATAAGCACTTTGAATTCAGGAGTTGGTGTGGGGTCTTTTTTAATTGGTATGACTGCAATATGGCTTTGGCAGTTACTACTACTTGGCTGGGAGTTGAAGTTATAACTTTGGCTGGTTTACAAAATGTAAATAAAGTTAAGTCAATGAAATTGGCAGATAAGTTACAATTGGGATTACCTGTAGGAGCAACGAAAGCAGATATATTTGAAGGTATAGCACAACATTTAAAGTTGGAAGTGTTACCTGACTGTAGTGAGTCATAGCTGGAGGTAGTGAGACTTCAGTTAGAAATGAAGAAGCTTGAACTTGAGCAAGCAAAGGAAATGAAAAAAATTGTAACTAGAGGCTGCAGAAAAAGAAAAAAAAAGAGCATTTCAAAGAGGGCAAGCAGAAAGGCTAGAGGAAGGAAGAAAGCTGGAACTGGAATTCCAGGCAAGAGAGAAGGATAAAGAAAGAGAGGCAAGGGAAAGAGAGAAGGAACAAGAAAGGAAATACCAGCTTAAAAGGCTGGGAGTTAAAAAAGAGATATCAGATTCTGAGGAAAGTTCTGATGATGAAAAAATATCTAACCTAAAACCCAGTTTGGGGATGTTTAAATTTGTACAAGCTCTTCCAAAGTTTGAGGAAAGGGATGTTGAAGCATTCTTTATTTAATTTGTGAAGATAGCTAAACAGATGAAATGGCCACATGAAAACTGGACATTGTTGTTACAATTCAGGTTGGCAGGTGGACCACATGAGGTTTATGCTTCACTGTCAGAAGAAATGTCAATGAACTATGATTTGGTAAAAAAGACTATTTTGAGTGCATGTGAGTTGGTTCCTGAGGCATATAGGTAGAAATTTAGGAATATTATAAAACAGCCTGAGAAAATTTATATTTAGTTTGAGAGAGTAAAGCAAAGTAATGTTGCATTTTCCTTACCAAGACGTGCACCATATGGAACAAAAGCACTGCCAGGTTCAGTGCACATGACATTTTGTAAGCCCCATCCCCTCCAGCACTCACCCCATTGACTTCTCCATTCTCTTATTTGTATTTTTTTTCATGATAATGTTACTATAGTTTTGTACAAAATACCCTATTCTGTATTATACAATAAATGTATTTAACATCTTACCTGCTTAGCCTTCAGGTTTCATTAACCATTTTGGAGGCAGGAGAAACAATGGGAAAAAATGGACGTTATTGACTGAAAACTGGCTGCAAAATGTTTTTCAGTCCAGTGAGACTGGGTTGGTGTCACTGCAGACATTACCACATCAATTTTGATGTGATTAGTTTTGCATTAAAAGGATGAGTAATCTTGTCCATGAAGCCAGCACCACCTGGAGGAGATAACTAATCCATAATATAACATCCATAACAATAACAATTGAAATGACCACATTCCGGTCAGTAAAATTATTACCTGCATGATATATAAGAACAGTAGAATATAACAACTAACTTAATAAAACCATTACTTTAAGCAGTAAAAAGCCTCCTTTTTTAATAGTAAGTATTATTTGATTACAACACACTGACACAGAGAATCACCTACACTTACAACAGGGACCTTCAAAAAGTGCTTCATTTGTGGTAAAATGTTTTGGGCAGTCTGTGGCTGTGAAAAGCACTATATAAATGAAAGTTCTTCCCTCTGAAATGAACTGCAGTACATTTCCATAGTGTTGGTGTCTGGTTTGCCACCACAGCTTTAATAGTTATCCTGTTCAGCTCGGGGGTGGGGCAGGGGTTTGAGGTATTATGTGGAGTCTGCAGTTAATGTGTCAACCACTGAACAGTGGTCTGATTGCACAGAGTTTGTCCTGATTTAGCTTTAGGGCGTCGTTAATATTTGACCCCTGTGCGATACTGATTCTTTTAATTGCAGTTTTTGATGGGTTTATTCCAATTCAGTCACTCAAAATAGTATTCCAATCATGATGCTTTGTTGCAAGTTACACAGCCGTTCATGATCCCAAAAAAACAACAGATTTTTGGATTCAGAACTTTGAGATATTATTGAATCGAATTCAGGCATTTACTGGCTTTGATATGACTGCAATTGTTGATATGTACTTGCTGCTTTCTTTGCTTCATCAGTCAGTTGATGTAATTCTAACCTAAAATAGAATCACCCTTAACATGGACTAAAGTTAGATTTCACTACTACTTGTCTCCACAGTACTGTAAGTCAGTGACGCTTCGGCTCGCACCTTTACTTTAACAGATGGGGTTAGTAAACTATTGTGTATATGCATGTATAAACCAATTCTAATTTCCTTTCAAATCAGTGGAAATGAAAGTCAGGCAGTTTTTATAACTAGCAACTGATCTATAATACAAGTTTTATGCTTGGTTGGCAAGTTGTAAGTGGGTGGGATGGGTAGGTGGGTTACATTTCCTGGGTAACTATCCAGGTAAATACATCAGAACTGCCTGACGTCTCTGACTCTGAGTTGGAGACATTGGTGAAGGCCCCTGGGGTGCAGGGGGATTGCCTATTGGAAGTTGAAGCTTTTCGGGCAATCCCAAGTAGGTCAGCATGTCAGGTCTTCCACAGGGTCCCAATGTGCATCTCAGTTGTACGTCTAGTATCGATGATCTGGAGACCAAAAGATTTGGGCAATTGTAAATAGCAATAACTTCAAAACTTTTTTTTTATTGTGTTGTATAATACTTCACTTACTTAGTGACAGAGATACTCTACCTTGCTTTTACAGATAGAGTAATTTTTCATCGGATCAAATACACTGGACTATGGACGGAATTTTCCCAGAATTGCATTAGTGTGGTAACGGGTGGGTAAAATGGAGTAAGCGGGTTTTCACGGCATATCTTCTCGAACCCACCTCATTATATATTCACTCCTGCGAAACAAGCCATTTCCATTGCGGGCGGGCTTTCATTTGCCCACTTGCCCCGTTATTGCATCATGCTGGCCACCATCTTTAAAAGACAGCCTCCTGCAAAGCACTTATTGCCACCAGCTCACCACCGCTGCCCGGGAGACATGGCCAGCAAAGGAAAAAAGACTGCAGCCACCTGCTTCAATGACAGGTCCCTTGAGTGACTGCTGGATGCTATGGAGTATCGCCGGGATGTGCTGTACCCTGGCTCTGGCCACAGGATGGGTAGCAATGTCACCAACCCAGCTTGGGAGGCGGTGACAGCAGTGGTCAGCGCAAACATCCTGTGGAGGACAGCCACCCAGTGCCGCAATAGGATGAATGACCTCCTCCATTCCGCCAGGGTATGTCACTCTCTTTTTTCATCACTTCCAACTCACACACACTCAAACCCATCACAAATCCACAGGGCTCTCTCTCACTGCCAGTGCAAGGAACATCACCATTCACTCTTCATGCACACCATAATTGTCCTCATCCCGTCCATGGGACCACTCACCACACACACAGACCAGGCATACTTATCATCTGGCCCGGCAGGTGCTCTGATAGACTTGCCCCATCTCTATCCATGCAGGCCAAAATGGCTTACAGCAGGAGAGAGAGGACCAGTAGAGGGATGCCAGAAATCAAAGTTCTGACAGCATTCGAAAACAGAGCCATCCAGCTGGCCGGCAATGACTGGGGCTGGTTCTGTGCTGATGGTGAGGTCAGCGCTACTCTACCAAGTGAGGATCCAGCAGCGCAACATCCATCAGACAACTATGCTGTGGGTCCTCTTTCACAGGCTACTGCCATGCACTAGTTATCTCCCCTTACTTTCACAGGCACATCTGCCAAACTGATGACAGAGTCCATGACCCAGGGCCTCCAATCAAGCCTTGAAGATACCTCTGAAGAGGAATCTGAAAGCACCCTCCCTGAAGTCCCATCACAGTGCTCACCCACACCCTCCATCAGTGCAGAGACACACACCTCGGAGGGACCTAGCTTTAGTGCAGCCCTGGGATCACAATCTGGTGAGCACATCGCGCTTTCTGATCCACAGCAGGTGGATGCAGGGACTTCCCAGGTCCCCGGCACTTGGAGGGCTGCTAGAGGGCAGAACATTGCCGAGTCTGGGTCGGATGACGAGCCTCACAGTTGCTGGAGCTGCAAAGGCAAGCTCGGGAACATCAGGAAAGGATGTCCACTACACTCCTCGGATTTCAAGGCACGATGGAGGAGTCCGTCCGCCTTCAGTCTGAGGTAATAGGGCCAGCATGCCAATGCACCGAGGTCAACACTGGCAGGATGGCGGCCATCATGGAGACCTTGATCCAGGACAATACTCCACTACTGCGCGAGCTTAACTTGATTGCTGATGCCATAGTTGGTCTCCAACAGTGTGTACGTGAGAGGGGTGCTGGGCAGCTCATTCTCACTCCAGCTACCCCTTCCGCTCACGGAATCAGCCAGAGGCCCTCGGACACCGATAGGGAGGAGGATCAGCCGGTGCACACTCTGGGGCCATCCACCCAGGTAACTCCCCTCTTCCTGTGACCTCCGCAAGTCCAGCTTCACAGGTTGAGCCACACAGTAGGACCCCGAAAGCAGGCCGGGGACTTCCAAGTCTCAGCCCTCCAGAGGATGCCCACCAAAGTCATCGCAGACAGGGCATCACATTCAGCAGGCTGCCTCCATCTCTCTTGTGAATGTCCGGGGAGCACCAAGACATAGCGGCTGGGTTAGGAAAAAGTACTTGCACAACCTGGCCACGGGTGTTGATCATTTGTACATATTGTTCACTATTGTCAATAAACTCCTAAGAATGTCACCCTGCCTATGGCTCTTTGTTCTGATGAGCAGTGCTTTAGTCACTCAGATATGAAACCTTGCTGCACATGATAAAAGGCAGGTGTTTCAGTCTAGGGCCTCTTCCCTGTGTTCTGTGCAGCCTTCAGACCACAGTGATGGTCCAGCCTCACACTCCTTGGAGACATTACTGATGCCTGCACCTCAGCAGTGCTGGTCATTGCTGCCAGAATGAAGTGGGCAGGTGCCACAGAGTTCTCTCTGTGTGCTCTCAGCACCTTTAAGGTGGGCTGGCCCCCATCACACCAGCATCTGTGACCACTGATGCTGTGTTCTATCTCCTGAAGGGCTGAGGTGCTGAAGGTGGACAGAGCATCAGATGCGTCTAAAGTTTCATGGCTGTGTCTCTGAGATGGCCCTGATCATGGAGAACGAGCGAGCTGCCCTCGGTCAGACAAGAGTGAGACATTCTCAGAGGCTATGTGAAGATCTGCGGAGTGTCCTCACTGCATGTTTTCATCAACCTCCTGCAATCGAGCGATTATTAGGACCTCCACTACATCTCCATGACAGGAGCATTCTCAGAGGGTACTGGCACTGCGATAAGCCAGACTGGAGTTAAACGTTCACAACTGCAATGTGAGGATCTACGGGGACACCTCACTGCATGTCATCATCATCCTCCACAAGTCTGGCAGCTATGAGGGCCTCCTGAGTGTGCCTGCCTCATCTAGCCAGTGTGAGAGCCTCATCCCCGTCGTCATTACCACCAAGGACCCCCTCACCCTCATCCCTGCCAGCGTCCTCCTCATCAGAGGGGATGTGCAGCTCCTCCATCTCCTCCTCAGCCAGCTCCTCACCCTGTTGCAGCACCAGGTTGTAAAGGGCGCAGCAGATGATGACATGTGTGATAGCCTCTGTGGGCTGTATGGCAGGGTTCCACCAGACCGGTCCAGGCACCGGAACTGCATCTTCAGCATCCTGATGGTCTGCTCCACCAAGTGGCGAGCTGCTGCATGAGCCTCATTATAACGTCACCCTGCTGCAGCCTGAGGCCGCCTCATGGGTGTCATCATCCACAGTCTCTGCGGATAGCTCTTGTCCCTGAGGAGCCAACCCTGCAGCTTCTGTGGACCCTGGAAGATGTCAGGGATCTGTGAGTGACTCAGGATGTAGGCGTCGTGCACACTCCCTAGAAACTGTGCGCACACCTGCAGGATGTGTTTCTGGTGGTCGCACATCAACTGCACGTTCAGTGAGTGGAAGTTCTTGCGGTTGAAGTAATCTACCATGTGTAGCGAAGGAGACCTGAGCGCCACATGAATGCAGTCAATCACACCCTGCACCTGTGGGAATCCCAAGATCAGGGTGAATTCAACTGCCCTTGCATCCTGGCAGTTTCTGCGAAATGCACAAAGTTGTGTGCCATGGAGAAGTTGGCATCCGTGACCTCATGGATGCGTTTGTGGGTGGCAGATTGTGAAATTCCAAAGAGGTCACCTGTGAAGCCCTAAAAGGAGCCACTGGCATAGAAATTGAGCGCCATGATTGCCTCCACAGCCACTGGCAGTGGATGCCCTCCATGTCCCCTTGGCGCCAAGTCCTGCAGTAAGTGGCAGATGTGAGCCACCAGGTCCATGGACGTGTGCAGTCATTGGCGACACTGGTTCTTGATCATCTGCAGGAATGGCAGGCGGCGTCTATAGACTCTGGGTGTTGCTAGGCACCAACCAGCCACAGCTCACTGTTGCTCCTGGGCAGCATGTGTGGGAGCCCCAGCAGCATCTTCTTCCTGAGGATACTACTCCTGCCTTTGCGTGGCCAGGAACCTCAGTCACTCTCTCCTCTGTCTTCTACAGTGTCTGTAGGCCATCAGGCATACAGCTAGGTCACTAGGGTCCGTGATCCTGACAGAGTCCTGCTGCAGCATGAAAGAGAGAGAGACACGGTTATCAGGACTGTACTTAGCATCTTCCCTGGCCCTGTGTAACCGCCCCTTAATGCTTCCCAGAGAGTACTGGCCACCCCACGGATGGCCAGAGATGAGCGTGCTGCATGGCTGCCCTATCAACCTGCTACATGTGGGCCACGGTCCAAACCGGGATGCTGAGATAGCAAGGGGCTGTGAACACCTCCAGCAGTGACTGCTACATGGCCAGTGTTGGCAAGGAGATTGTACAATGTGTGCAGTCTGACTGCTCTGCGGTCCAATAAAGTGGTGATGGACTCGAAGTCTGTGCTAGGTGGGTGGGTGGTGGGGGTGGGGAGGTGGGAGGGGGGGTAGTTGGGCTAAGGTCTGCAGCACTTGGTGGTCCTTTGGTCCCTCCACATTGCTTGCATGGGCAGGCAGGCTAGGAACCTGACCCCAATCATATCATTTTGGCTGCGCCTGATCTGTCTTAGTTACAGAGGCATGGTCAGTTTACACAAGCATCCCTAAAGCGTGGCTACTTCCCTTGCTTACCCTGCCCCCCTCTTCGATTGCCTATGCACCGGATGCAGCGTCAGGGCAGCATTTGACCCCTCCTCACCTTAGCAGTTGCTTCCGAGGCTGGCCAGCACTTGCCTCCAGACACCCCCACCCCTCAGCAGTGGCCTGAGGGGCCAGACATCAGTTTCCTCCGCCCCTGGCACTTGTGAACAATGGGCGAGCTGTGGAGAACACTGTTGCTCACTCCCCGAGTTCCCCCAAAGTGAAGGCCGCCAAGTGCATGTTGCCTGCTTGTTGTTGTGAAACACATCGGCATGCTCCCCCCCCCCCAACCCGATGTGGATCCAAGTGCCTGGCGGGATGTCCTTTTAATTATATACTGATGTATTACAATTAGCTCCCCACTGACCGATGGCAAGAAACGCAGCTTGCCTTTGGCGGGCTGAGCAGACGATCCCAACCTGCCATTGTGATCTTCATGCCGCCGTGAAGTCCTGCCATATTTTCCATGCACACCACCTAGTACGCCCACTGCCAGGGGGCCCGGAAAATTCCGCCCATTGTATATCAGCTGCCTGTTATTGAAGCTGCCCAATTCTAACTTCCTTTCAAATCAGTGGAAATGAAAATCAGGCAGTTTTCATAAGTAGCAGCTGATCTACAATGCAAGTTTTATGCTAGTTTCATCATTCTGTAGAGCCAACTGAGGGTGTGCGGAGTACAAGATGATAATGGGGCTATAACTTAGTGCATAACCATTATCTGTTCAGACTTCGACCCTCTTATCAAGCTTGAGAGTTGCACAGACAGGGTTGGGAAAACAAATTAGCACTAACATAAATATAAAAACAAAAAAACCGTGGATGCTGGAAATCCAACTGGCCGGGTTGGATTTGTCCTGCATTTTGTGTGCAGGACATACCTGGGCAATTTTCCACATAGCTGGGTAGATACCAGTATTGTAGCTGTACTAGAACAACTTGGCTAGGGGTGCAGATAGTTCTGGAGCACAAGTCTTCAGCACTATTGCCAGGATGTTGTCAAGGCCCCTAGCCTTTGTAGTATCCAGTGCCTTCAGCTATTTCTTGATATCACGACGCGTGAATCGAATTGGCTGAAGACTGGCATCTATGATACTGGGGACCTCAATGAGATCACATCTCAATCTTCTAAACTTCAATGGCTCCAAGCCCAGCCTGTCTAAGCTTTCCTCTTTGGATAACCACCCCCCCTCTCCTAGGTATCAGTCATGTGAACCTTCTCTGAACTGCTTCTAACACATTTATATCCTTTCTTAAATAAGGAGACCAAAACTGTAATTGTCACTCCAATCAGATGAAGGGGAACTTTCAGGTGGTGGTGTTCCCATCTAAGTCACTCCCCACCTGACTTGGAAATAAACCATCATTCCTTCACTGTCGCTGGGTCAAAATCCTGGAACTCCCTTCCTAACAGCACTGTGGGTGTACCTATGCCACATGGACTATAGTGGTTCAAGAAGGCAAGCTCACCACCACCTTCTCAAGGGCAACTAGGAATGGGCATTAAATGCTGGCCCAGCCTGCAAAGCCCACATCCAGTGAATGAATAAAAAAAAAACATATAAGATCCTGAGGGGACTTTACAGGGTGGATGCTGAAAGGAATTTTCCCCATGTGGGAGAGACTGGAACTAGGGGACACAGTTTAAAAATAAGGGGTCTCCATTTAAGATGGAAATGAGAAGAAATTTTTTTCTCTTGGAGGGTTGTGAATCTTTGGAACTCTCTTCCCTAGAAATCGGTGTATGCAGGGTAAATGAGTATCTTTAAGGCAGAGGTAGATAGGTTCTTGACTAACAAGGGAGTCAAAGGTTATTGTGGGTAGCCATGAATGTAGAGTTAAGGCCACAATCAGATCAGCCATGATCTTATTGAATGGCAGAGCAGGCTCAAGGGGCAGAGTGGCCTATCCCTGCTCATAATTCATATGTTCATAGCAGACTTTTGTTGTGGTAAAAGTCTTATAACTTGAAATCTTGTGTCATCCTTTCAGCCATTAACTGAAAGTTTAAACTTCTTTTTAAAGGTTATTGGTCCCTGTGGGGATTGTAACAAACTATTCAGTAGCAGTGGTTGAACTTGACTTGAGATTTCATTTAAATTAGTTCTATACCAGGTTTAGTGGCTTTTTCCACCTCCTCTCTGGTGCTGCTGTTCATCATATCACACAGGCGCTCAGGCATGTGGATGTCTTACTTTCTTATTGGTGGATAGCCTTTTTTAATTGTGCTCAGGCCCTTCCTTCTCCCACCCCCCACTCTCTCTTCTCCCTTGGAATCCCAGGAGCAACCAGGGGGCCCTGATGCTGGTGGCATGAAATACAGTGGCAGGAAACTCGGGTCTGCAGCAGTGCCACTGTTTCTTTCCAGTGCTAGGGTCAGCTAGTTGGTGGGCCTATGCTCGCAGTGTGACGAAGTGATGCAAATTTCCTGAGATGGAAATTTGACTGCACAGTGCCTCTGGTAGGTGCAACACACCACAAATGCACTTTGTCTGTCAGTGGTTCAATAGGGGAAAATCTGCCTTCTGCTCTCAGGGCTTGCATGTACTCTAGACAGTTGAACCTGGCTTCCATCTCCTGGCACATAGGGTGCATTACCATCCTCTCGAGTGAAATTTTGCCAGCCACAGGGTGACGGGCTGGGAGATGAGTGGGCTGGTAAAATGGCAGGGCAATGAGTTGGAGGGGAAGCCTGAGGTGTTCCTGCCGCTTTTGCAGATTTCTAGAGGTAGCTGGGATGCAGCATTAAGAGTGCACGTTGTGGAGATGGGTAGGCAATTGTTATTGTTAACAAGACAATTGCCTGAAATTTTAAGGAATCTTTTAAATTTTACAGGGATGAAAAGAACTTCAGAGCCTCATCAAGTATATGAGGTGAGAATTCAGCAGCAGCTCAGTATTGGCTGGAGTACTGTTGCAACACAGAGTGTGAGAAGCAGTAAAGCACGAGATTAAAAAGCTGGAGGTCTTGCACACGCATCTGAGGGAAAACACTGGAAGGGTTTCTCTGAAGGGCTGTTCAGAGTTAAAGGTTGATGGGCCTTGAGGTGTGAGCACTTCAATTAACAATGGGTCTCATGGCCTCAGATTTCCAGTCCGCCAGTGAGGAGGAGAATGAGAGAGGTAGAAAGGTGAAACAAAAGGCAGTGGGGCTGCAACACCCAGAGGAGCAGTAGGTTCATGAGGGTGAAAAGAGATATGGAAGAGGTGGGCTTGGAGGGGGCACAAATGTACTCGTGGTTGCAGAAAATGCTACCTATCTAAAAGGGTTTACCGACAAAGGCTCTGCTTCTTGGAGATGTCAAAGAATCAGTGTTGATGACAACTGAACCTGTCCAGGGAGGTGGCCCCAGAGCTGTGTGCTGTACTGGAGGAGGATCTGAGCCTGGTGGGGTTTGGTGGTCTCCCATTTCCCCTGGCAGTGAAGGTCACTGTGGCATTTAACATTTATGACTCGGGATCTTTCCAGGGATCCTCTGGAGTCATCCATGGATATCCTCGTGCAGCCAATGCTGCATGAAGTTGGTCACAAATGTTACATATAAGAGGGCCAATACAAACAGCAGCACACCGATTCGGCCAGTCAGGCCAAGAGGGATGTGGGATTTAGGGCCAGTGCTGGATTTCCTTAGGTGCAGCGGGTAATCAAGGTTTCCACACAGCAGCCTGGAGCCTTCATCAACAGGAAGGATTTCCATTTGCTCAATGTACAACTGGTTATTGCTGAAAAAAGAGACATGTTTTTGTCAAAGCTTTTCGTCTTGCACCCATCAGGGCAAGAAAATACCAATGTCAGGAGAATCAACAAATTTATACTGTATGAGAAGAAAGTGCTGATTGGTTGGCAAGTGAACTGTGATTGGTAGAGGCGTTGCCATGCAGAATGCACCAGTTGATAGCTGTCACTTATTTTGCTTAGCTGAAACAGGTACAATGTGTGAACATGTTCCATCTGTCTGCAAAGAACAGGGCCCTGTGTATTAGTATATGTAGCTTCCAGTACGCACAAGTGTGCCACACTGCAAGCCAAACTGGCAATCTTAAATTGGTTGTCAGCGTAATTGTTAGTACTTTGAGGATTATTTAGCAAATGTTGTCCAATCACGGAATGTGTACCAATCCTGGGCCTCCCTGAAATGCTCACGTAAATGATTCTGTTTTCACCCTTGTTGGTCTTTCCTTGAATGCACTTACCTTGTCAGTCAGCTCATCATTATATCAAGCCAAGGCATACATTCCGTATTGACCCTAGGCAGTCCAGACCTTTGCATGACCGCCATCTCATGAGATGACCAGCTGGAAACAGCCAATAGAAATGAACACTGGAGGCCTTTTTCATGTAACATATCACATTGCATTGACACATTCAACCAAACCTTTCACATGACACAAGAAACTGTCATCCAGTGAAACCCAAGTGAAATCAGGTGAATTCATGTGAGTGTTTGTGGGTGTTCCTACCTTGTGCACGGTGGTGGATGTCCTCTGGTTGCCTGAAGCCTAGAGAGTTTCAGTACATGGAGGGGGGTTGGGGGGTGAAAAGTCATGGCTTTGTAACTTCCTCAGGCATTGGTGTCACCATCAGAGTGGCAGAGAGCCTACCATCCATGCCAAGAGTGCCTAGAGAAGAGCCCCCAGTGGTTTCAGGCAGCTGCTTCTCTACTCTTTCAAGGCCCTCCTGCATTTCCCTGTTTACCTGAAGAGCATGAGCACCTGGTAAGGACTCCAGGCACCTTGTGCCCCTCTTGCCCAGCTATTGCTCCAGAACTCATGGAAAAGGCAATAGTTGCAGGTTAGTGCACATCTCCTTCATCCCCTGCATGGTATGCTGGATGTGGCTCTCCATGAGTGTTATCACTCTCAATAGAGGAGGCCATCCACTCATACACCAGAGACATAGCTCCACTCATGGCATGAATTGACTCCTCCATTGCTCATACATGGGGCACAAAGTCTCTGGTCCACACATCTCATGTTGTGCTTTAGCATCAGCTGCTTTGATGATGACTCCCAAGGCTTAGCACCTACTTGAAGCTGAACATGGCTGTGTCATTCCATAGTCCTCTCAGTGGGAATGGCCACAGCCTTCACTAACTGCCCATGCATGTTTGTGCAGTGCTCAACAGTTTTCTAATCATGAGCTGAGAGTATCTACATTGTAGAGGATTCACTGGAATGATGTGACGCTGTCTCCTCAGATGTTGGCTCCTGTTCTGAGGTCTCAAGCATGTTTGCTGCCATTGACAGTGCCTCATCTTTGACTCAACCCTCAAGGTAAAGGAGTTATGTGTGGGTGTTACACTTTCCAGCAACTCCTCCTGATCCTTTTCTGCTAGAACTTCCTGTATTCAGTAACAGATGGAGGTGGACCATAATAAAAGCTAGTCAGAAGGTTTCATGACCTCTTCCATGAAGTTACCCACACTCTAGGAGATCCACACCTGCCTCACTATCAGCAACAGGCTGACCTGCTGTCATCCCTTCCAGCTCCATTGCTTTCCCTTCCATTGGTGTTAATATTGTCAGCAATAGCAATCCATCTCCAGTCCATTGCATCCTTTGTTCTTCTGCAAATGCAGACATGCATTCTCACTCATCACTCATGGCCCAGCTGCACTTCTCTGTCTGTGCAAGTTTTAATGTCCAGCATGGTGCCACAGGGATGCCTTCTTCATGCAATCATTCAGTATTGGCAATGCTGTGGGTAACTCCGGCTGTACAGGGGCCTCCACTGTGAGGCATATATTTATTTCACTGAATGCTGGTGTCTGTTCTGCCGGATACCTAGGTCATCAACTTCTTCTTGCATTTCAAAGGCACCGACTGTGACATTCACAGCTGCAAGCTTGGAATTACAAATTCCACTCACCCTGCCAGACTCCATCAGTCATTATATGGCTTATGACAAAGCACCCATGTCTGTGCAGCCACTTTGCAGTTACTAACTTTTTCTGTGACCTCCAGCCATGTCTGCCTGGTTTGGCTTGCTGGTCTGCTCCCCCTACCCTCCTCCTCTCTCCCACTTTCTGTCAACCAGGAAAGGGACCTCCCTTTGTGCCCTTGCCATCTGGAAGAGCACCTCCCAAGAGGCATCCTTGAATATGGGCACCATCCTTCATCTAGCTGCTGGAATCACGACAAAGACTCCCTTGTTTGGTCTCTCTTTTAGTCTCCTCAATGTTTGAAACCAGTGATCCAAGTGTTACCTGCCCATTAAATATGGCACCTCCATTTCAGCTGCTGGGACTTCCTCTTGCCCTCTACAAACCTGCAAAGGTTAGTGATAGGACAGGAGATTGGTCAGATTTTAAGAAACAGCAAAGAATGGCTAATAAAAAATAAAGAGGGAGAAAGTTGAGTATGAGAGAAAGTTACCTAGTAATATAAAAACAGATAGTAAGAATTTCTACAAGTATTTAAATATGAAAAGAGTAACTAAAGCTGGTGTTGGCCTTCTAGAGAGTGAGTCTGGGGAATTGAGAATGGAAAACAAGGAAATGGCAGAGGCATTGAATAGGTATTTTGTATCTGTCTTCACTGTAGAAGACTTAGCAAACTTCCCAAAGATACTTGAAAATCAAAATGTGAACAAGAGGGTGGAACTTATCACCATCAACAGGGAAAATGTGCTGGGACCAGATAGCTTGCATCCTAGGATCTTAAAATGAGTGGCTGCAGAGATAGTAGATGCATTGGTTATATTTCTTAGATTATTCCTTAGATTCTGGAAAGGTTCCAGTGGATTGGAAAACAACTAAAGTAACACCTTTATTCAAGAAAGGAAGGCGACAGAAAGCAGGAAATTACAGGCTAGTTAGCCTAACACCTGTCTTAGGGAAATTGCTAGAATCCATTATCAAGGAGATTATCACAGGATAATTAGAAAATCATAATGTGATCAGGCAGAGTCAACATGGATTTGTGAAAGGGAACTCATGTTTAACTAATTATTAGTTTTTTGAGGAAGTAACAAGCAAGGTAGATAAAGGAGAACCTGTAGATGTGATGTACTTAGATTTCTAAAAGGCATTTTATAAGATTACACAAGATAAGAGAACGTGGTGCGGGGGGAGGGGAGTTGGTGAGGGGTGACATATTAGCATGGACAGGGAATTGGTTGGCTAACAGGAAGCAGAGAATTAATGGGTCTTTTTTAGCTGTAACAAGTGGAGTGCCACAGGGATCAGTGCTGGGTCCTCAATTATTTATAATCTACATCAATGATTTGGTTGAAGGGACCCAATGTATGGTAGCTAAATTTGCCAATGACACCATATAGGTAGGAAAGTAAGTTGTCAAGAAGGGGTTGAGAGTCTGCAAAGGGATGTAGATAGGTTAAGTGAGTGGACAAAACATTTGGCAGATGGAGTATAATGTGGGAAAATGTAAACTTGTCCACTGCGGCAGGAAGAATGGAAAAGCAGGATACTTTTTAAATGGAGAAAGATTGCAGAACTCAGTACAGATGGATCTGGCTGTCCTGGTATATGAATCACAAGAAGTTAATATGCAGATACAGCAAGTGATTAGGAAGGCAAATGGAATGCTGGTGTTCATTGCAAGGGGAATGGGATATAAAAGTAGGGCAGCTGTACAAGGCCCTGGTAAGATCACTACTGGAATACTGTGTACAGTTTTGGTCTCCTTATTTGAAAAAGGATATACTTGCATTTGAAGCAGTTCAGAGAAGATTCACTCAACTCATTCTTGGGATGAAGGGGTTATCCTATGAGGAAAGAATGGACAGATTGTGCCCATACCCATTGGAGTTTAGAAGACTGAGAGGTGATCTTATTGAAATATATAAGATCCTGAGGGGTCTTGTCAGAGTAAATACCAGGAGGATGTTTCCACTTGTGGATGAGACTAGAACTAGGGGACACAGTTTAAGAATAAGATGTCTCTCTTTTAAGACAGACATGAGGAGAGTTGTTAGTATCTTCCCTAGAGAGTATTAGAAGCTGGGCCATTGAATTTATTCAAGACAGAGTTAGACAGATTTTTGATAGACAAGTTGGGGGGATCGAGGGTTATGTGGGGCAGAGAGGAAGGTGGAATTGACCACAATCATATCAGCCAGGATCTTATTGAATGGCGGAGCTGTCTCAAAGGGCGCCTAAGTCCTATGTTCCTAACTGAGCTACCCATGAGACCTGGGTCCAATGACTCTGAAACCAGAGGCAGACTTCGCGATTGTCATATCCTCACTCATTCCTCATTTGCCTGAATTATCCAGTGCCACATCCTCAGTCATATCTAATTCTGATGATCTGAATGGCCTCCTTCTGTGCTGCGAAATGTTGTGACTCTGTGATTATTTGTCCATCCATCAAACTTAAGGATTATAGAACAAATTTTGCACCAATTGCCTTGAGCTGATAATTTATAGTAGTTGCTAGTTATTGCTCATTCTATTTCTAGTTTTTACCCAAATTGTTTTGGCTGTCTCTCTTTCTACTGTGGATTTTGAAAATTTTGTGTCATCTTAAGATATCATATTGTATTACACCAATCTTTACAAGTATGTTGTAAAATATACTTTCAGCTCATGATTCTCATGAAGCCAATTCTTTTACTAATAATTTATTCCTCTGATTTTAATAATTTATTACTAAAGCTCTCTGGAGCAGTTAAGTCATTTAAACACATCTTTAAACATTGTCTGATCATTATTTCAACCTTCTTTCATGTTTAAATTTTCATTATTGCATTATTTCCTTTTCATTTTTGGTTAATAATAACCATTTCTACATCTGTTTCAATTGTTTCAATGGATGTTAACAGTCTATTCAGTTCTCCCAGTAAGCTGGCTCACATTGTCACCTCAACTTGTGCCACCTAAAAAACAGATGAACTAGTCATCTATCTCACTGTTCTTCATGGGACGTTGCTGGCACAAAATGGCTGGCATGTGCCTCTACATAAGAGAAAAATGCTACTATTATTGCAAAGACCAAAGGCCAGCTGAGCAGCTGAGAATGCAGCAGGCATAGCAGAGGTATCCTGACTCAGGACAAAACTATCCCAGGGAGCTGAATCACCAGAGCAAATGCATCTTTAAAGACTATGTAGGCATGACTCAGGCACTGCATCGCAAAAGGTAATGTTCTTCCAAACTTGTTTTTTTCTTGGACATGAAAGATATGCCAAGTATTGTTATTACTACCTGGACCTGGGAATCAGCAAATGATGAGATCACTCAATGGTTCATGTGATAGGGGCATCAGGTTAAGTGCATGAAGGAATTTAGCTGAAGTTTCGATTCAGCATACACCAACTAAACACAATTTAGAGAATTATTCACTTTCCCCACACTTGAGAGTATATATACAATCACATGAACAGGAAGGACAGGTCAAGACCAGCTGATCCATTGAACCTGTCCCATACTAGCATAGTGCACCACTTTCATTTAATCACCCTTATTAATTATCTTTAGTTTTGTTTAACTGATATATTGCTAAGAATAAAATGGCAACTTAGCCTTCAATTCTTGAGGGGAAAAAAAGTGAATTAAGATAATTCTGGAAAATACTTCAATCAGTATCCTTGTTTGTTACCTTCTATCCATTTTGTGGACAAGCCTGAGTATAAATGGATAGTGTGATAAGATATCTGGTGACATCATTGCTACACTGTACTCTCTGAAATGGAACTATTTTATAGTAATGTTTCCTTCTTTAGAGGAGGTATCACATAATGAAATCCTAAAATGGAACTTGCAATTTTTAATATTTTACAAAAACACACTGGTTTATTTCTGTGTCTGACACTCTGGGAATAGATTAAATGGATGAATTAAAATGTTCCCCTCGTGAAAATTATCCATGGCTTTTGTGGATACTCAAGTGTTTTAATATTCACACTAAATTACATTTTTCATGAACAATAGTTTCAGAATAAAATTGAAATTATATCAGAATTCAAGCCTTATGCCAGAGATATCATAATAACATATTTTGTTTAAAATTTTATAATTATCTAATTTTGCGAATGTCTTCCAAGCAGGATTCCAATTAACTGAAAACTATATTTAGACTTCAACATCTTTTTTTGCGCATCACAAAGATGGATGGTAGCTCTTTGAAATGGAACAACTTTCCATTTTAACACCCAGTCAGTGCTGAGCACTTTCATACCAAGTACATGATGGGCTATATGTAAAATAAAACTGCCTTCCCCAGAGAAGCAATCTTTATTGCTGCTGTATGAGTTTTCTATGGCTCACCCCTTTTGCCTCTGTGGTCGTTCCAAATAAGACTGACAAATCATCTCCAGTCCTAATTGATGGAACTATGTTGTACCCCACAACCAGAGCTGGTTTGAGATCACCCATTATCTGATTGCAGTTATTCCAATGTTACAGATTATTTTCTCATTAGTAAAATTGGGTTTGAATTCATGAGCCCAATTTTAATTCTGTGCAAGTGGGTGCGTTTTGAATGAATTAAAATCTCTCCCCATTTCTCCCCAGATGCGAAAGGATAATTCTGTAAACCACCACTGCATCCAATACTTTTTACATTGCCATTTCTTATTATTGCTTGCTACCAGATGGTTTGAGAATGTGAGGTCTCAGAAGTCCCATTGAAGTTTACTTATGCAGAGATCAAGAATTGAACAAGTGAGGTTGAATCTGTGACACTGCAGATTAGTGTCAAGAAGATATAATAATTTTCATAATTTATTGTAAAAATAGAGTAATAGTGGTATGTGTGTCTGTGAGAGAGATTTAATTGAATTAGAGGTAGCTAATCTGGGTCCTTTGATTTAAGAGAGGTTAGGTTTGAAATGTTAACTATGGATGTCAAGGGAACATTTATATTTTGAAATTAACCAGACTAGATTGTTTTCAAAGAAAGGGTGAAATGTATCACATAGCCAGGTGAAGATTAGAAACAGTGGGCAGAATTTTGCCCTTGATTCCTGGGTGGGCTCCACCAGCTCGACGGCGGGTGGACAGCCGATTGCCGCCGCTGAAACGGGCCCCGCCGCCATTTTAAGTGGGCGGGCCAATTAAGGCCCGCCCGGTGGGAAGCTCTGTGTGCTTCCTGTGCGGGGGGTGGGGAGGATTCCCCAACTGTAAGAGTGTGCTCTTTCACGCATGCACACAAAAGAGTGCACATCTCCCTGAGTCTAAGTGCTGTCTCAGGGAGATCGGTGAAAGGTTTGTAAACTTCACAAATAGACAAATAAAAAAATTATTAATGTGTCCCCCTCATGTGACAATGTCACACGAGATGAGACATGTTAATAAAAAGCACAGAAACTTTATTAAAGCTTTTTAAAACTGACATGAAACCTCATCCCGCCGGTGAAAGAGGTTTCATGTTTTTTCAGAGGCCCGCTGGGTCTCCTGGCATGTCTGCCAACCTTAAGGTTGGACGGGCAGGGCCTTTAATTGGCTTAACTACCCTGTCAATGGCCTCAACTGGCCATTGACAGGTTGGCGGGCAGACAACTGATTTTGTTGTCTGCCCACCTTCCTGAATATGTAAATGGGGCAGGATAGTGTCAGGGGTTTTTCCCGACGTCATCCCATGTCATTTTTGCGTCGGCAAGTGGGCCCTGCCCCCAGCTCGCCGACGGAAAAATGTTGGCCTTTTCCCAAAGATTACTGGAAATCTTAGTGCTATGAGAGGGTTTTATTATCAGGGAGATAAAGTCCAAAGACATAATGAAACAATTGGTATTTGCATTCATAGAGGAAGATATGTATAAAGAAGAGAAGACTGTTTTGTAAGGGAAGGCATTTTTAAGATCTTACAAGTGTGTGAAAAGCCTTCAACATCTATGCTTCAAGCTGCTATCTTCAAATGGCTCAAGTTAAGAAAATTCACTTGGAAGTTGACTTGTTCGGGGTATCATGTTTCTTTGCCTGGGTCTTTTAAAATCTCGGTGTCTTACTGTTGCCTTAATGGAAGTATAACTGGAAGTTAGACTGGTTAGGGGATTTAGAAGTTATCATAGTAGTAGTGTGTGGATCTATGTATGTAATTAAAATAATTTCTCTTATTAATAAATGCTTAATTTAGTTTTATAAAAACCTATAAGACTTGGTGGTCTTATTACTACTGACTTCAAGGCATGCATCTGAAAATTAGTTGTGACAGTTGTTTCAAGTTTCCCTCTAGGATTTGAACAGCTCGGCATTTACCATCTGCTGTGTTATAACAATTAGTATTCA
This sequence comes from Carcharodon carcharias, assembly GCF_017639515.1. Classification (NCBI taxonomy): domain Eukaryota; kingdom Metazoa; phylum Chordata; class Chondrichthyes; order Lamniformes; family Lamnidae; genus Carcharodon; species Carcharodon carcharias. The sequence goes on along the minus strand of NC_054469.1, from coordinate 78,662,217 downwards.
GTGCATAGCTGTCTATTAGGTAATTGTTAAAGGAGTTATATTGTGTCGGTATTTCAAATAATTTAAACCTGATGTTTTACTGCAGTTACTAGTCCCACAAATATTTGTGAATTGTGGTACGCAGCCAGTGTTGGGAATAACTACTTTCTCATAACATAATTAATATTCCATGCAAAGTTCTAAAAGTTCCTAGCAATCCAGTGAACCATGCAAGCATTTTAATCACATTTTAGGAGCAAAGTAGACAGATCAGAGCTTGGAAATGGCTGAATTTCTCGGCCATGCTTTGATGGGGCTCAATGGGATGGGGGTTGGTGGTGGTGGTTGAGAATTTGCACTGTCTGCTCATTTAGTAAACCAAGCATGGGTGTGAACAGGATTCTCAAATGCAGATATTGGTGTAAAATGGGGAAGGTTGTCATGTATAACCTAACCACAACTTTAAAATATGTATGAGGGCAGAATCTTATTATAATCAAACTATCAATATGGAATTCCAATGATTCTGAAAATGAAAAGTTTCCTTCACGACAACAGTATATAGAGACATAGACTGATTCTTCCAGAGCTGATCTTCATGATAATAGGGAGTTTCATCTGAAATCCTGACCAGCAAATTCAAAGCATAAAAGATAGAAACACGGAGCAACTCGGACACATCAGTAAGTGTGTGATTAAAGAATGACTCAGGTGGAAAGTATAAATTCATCTTGGTGTAGTATGTAGTGCTTTTTTGAGGTTGCCATTAAGGCATATTATTGAAGCAGAATAAAGGAATCTATACTGTATTTTGTGTCTGGGCATGTAATACTACTGACTCTCTGGAATCTATGTTACCTCCCTTGCCTGGCGAAAACCAGGGAATAGAGCTGTTAAAATGGACTGGGGGTGCTTTCCTATTGCTTTTCTGTCCATATTTGGCCCTCTTAAGATATGCAGATCATGCTCCAATGATGTAATCGAGGCCCCACTTGTTATGTTAACCTGGGTTCGGAGTGGGGAGCCGTAATAGTTTCTCTGTCTGCCCCAAGCTGTCAGGAACAGCAACAGGACTAGAAGAGGCCTAGCTCTCAAAAACAATTGTCTCATTGTGGGCTGGAAAGAGCAGAAGCCCTACTCCGAGGCCAATAAGGAATCCTTGGGCAACCCATCCGATGACCAGGATTTCTTAGCCACGACACTTTATACCCTTATACCAGGGGCTGTTCCCATGGGTTTCTAGTGGCAGCTACTCGTTTTCCGATTTTAATGGCCAGGATGCTGATTCCCATTGACTATCCGAATGGTTTAGCCGAGAAGTTGCCAAGCAGCTTGTTAATGAGACCTTCCCATAAGTACCATTTATGCTTCATCAAGTTTCCTCCCAGGAATTAAAATTGAGCCCTCTGTGCCTAACTTAGAAAGATGTTTCATTTCATTCCACCAAATTTGCTTATCTTGATGAACACACAGGTAAATGCATGTTCACACACACGTGTGCATGCACACGCGCAAACAAGACCTAGACCTACAAAACACACACACAAAATCATCTGTAAAAGGAAAAGGGGAAGATCCACTTATATCAAGGTTGAACCAAATAGTCATCGATCAAACTATACAGGTTTAGATATTAGGGAATATACCCGGGTTCAGATCCCACTACAGCAGACAGTGAAATTTGAATCAATAAAAATCTGGAATTAAAAGTCTGATGATGAAACCATGAAACCATTACTGATTGTCGTAAAAACCCATCTGGTTCACTAATGTCCTTTAGGGAAGGAAATCTGCCATCCTTACCTGGCCTGGCCTACATGTAACTCCAAACCCACAGCAATATGTTGACGCTTAATGTCCTCTGAACAAGGGCAAATAGGGATGGGTAATAAATGCTAGCTTAGCCAGTGATGCTCACATCCTATGAACGAATAATTTTTAAAAATATTGATCAAAATGTTACAGAAAAACATTTGGCTGAATTTTACAGGCTCCCTGGGTGGGAAAACAGGTGGGTGAACAAGTAAATTAGGGTGCGATGCTGTATGACACCGGTCCAATCACACCTGACCTGCACTAATTTATGGTGGCAGATGAGGTGTTGGGTGGGTCACCCATCCAATTGTGGCCCTTAAGTAGGCAATTAGTGCCCAACTAAGGGAGTCATCCCACCACCACTCCGATATAATGGGCAGCAGGAGAAGCCTGTGCCTAGCAGCAGTCCAGCAGCCTTAACTCTGCTGGTCAGTGAAAGGTGGAGGTGTGACCCCTCCTGGGCCCCCTGTGCCAATTGCAGGCCCTACTCCACCATGAATTTACCTCCCCATGTTCTCCTTACACAACCCCACTCCCGCCCTGTAAAACGTGTCCCCCCACTCCCTTACCTGGCACCTGTCAGGCAGACCCTGGGGAGATCTCTGACTTACCTCAATGTCCAGGTCCATCGCTGAACGCCACCTGCTGACCTCCCTGCATCGTCTACAGTGGCCGCTGCTCCTGCTTGGTGCTACCAGTGTGCAGAGCCACCAGCCCCCGATTTACTAGCAGCTCAATGAGGCAGGACTTCCTCTTGAAGGCAGCAGGAAGTCCCACTTCATATTAACTAAAAAGCAGTTACTCAAAAAATTAAAGTGGAGCGAGCCAGCTAGGTGGAGGTAGGCTCACCTCTGACATTAATGCTGGGGTATATGGAGTATGCCCTCAGCATAAAATCCAGTCCATATAACATTTATGACACAAAAGGATTGTGTCAGTGCCAGCAGAAAAAAGAGTTAATCCCATGCTCCACCTTTTGTTCCCCATGTAGGTTATGAAGTTTCAAGTGTATATCCAAATGTACTTTAAATGTGATGAGGATTTCTGCTTCTATTACCCTTCCTGACAGTGAGTACCAGACTCCCATCACCCACTGGGTGAAATATTTCTCCTCATCTCCCCTCTAATCCTTCTACCAATCACTTTAAACCTATGCGCTTTATTAACCTCGCTGCTAATGGAACTAAATCCTTCCTATCCACTCTATCTAGGCCCCTCATAATATTAGACACCTCAATCATGTCTTCACCAGCTTTCTCTGTTCCAAAGAAAGCAGCTCCAGCCAATCCAATCTTTCATCATAGCTAAAGTTTTCAATTCTTGGCAACATCTTGGTAAATCTCCTCTGTGCGGTCTCTCATGTGATCGGATTCTTCTTTTAATGGGTTGACACAAACTGTATGCAGTCCTCTAGCTGCGGTCAAACTAGTGTTCAACCGATCCTACACATAGAAATATCATATCAATATATCGATGATACAATTGCTATATTTGAATCTGCAGCTGCACATAATTTTCTTACATGTCTTAATGGGCTCCATCCTGCACTCAAATTCACCTTTGAAATGGAGCAGTCAAATGAACTCCCCTCCTTGATGTACTGATTGAGAAATCTGCTAGGGGGTTTACTGCCACTGTCTACCACAAGCCTACCTTCACTGGTCAATATACGCATTGGGATTCTTACAGTTCCACACACTATAAGATTGGTCTTATCAGCAACTTTGTAAATAGGGCCAGAGCCATTTGCTCACTATGCAAGCTTGATGCTGAAATAGGGCGCATTAAAGGCATACTGCAGGATAATGGCTACCCTGATGAGATCATTTCATGCTGTATATCACGCAAACTCACGAGTGGACCTAAGGCCATCAATTTCGGCCCTGAAGAGTACCCAGTCTACCTCAGATTATTCTGGAAGTGTAAAATATCTCAAAAATTTGAGCAACAGGTGAAGCTAGCTGTTTCACACTGCTACTATGAAGTAACAACATGAGTGGTATTCGCCACTAACAGGATGCTGCCATCAAGACAGAAACACTTTCTGCCTATCACACGAATGAGTAATGTGGTATATGAATTTCAGTACCAGTGTGATGCTAGATATGTAAGCTGTTCGTCCCAAAGACTAGTGGATCATGTCAAGCAGCATGTCCTGGCCACTGTTTGCAATGGACAAGATTACAGACCATACCCAGCCAGCCCGTGCTTGCAAGACTCAAAACACAGTGTCCAACATTAGATGTGATTCCGCGATTGGACAACATTTGCTAAATAATCTTCAATGTGCTAAAAATTACGCTGACGACCAATTTGAGATTGTTAATCGGGCAAATATGTGGCGCAAGTGTGGCACATTTGCGTGTTCTGGAAGATAGATATATTAATACACTGGACCCTGTTCTTTGCAGACAGAAAAAACGTACCCAGATGGTGCCTGTTTCAGCTAAACAAAATAAGTGACAGCCATTCACTGACTCATTCCACAGGGCAATGCCTTGACCAAACAGGGTCAAGTTGCCTGGTTTAAATTTCAAACAATGCTTGGCAGCTATTTGTCAGTCACCTTCACTGGTGCATTCCCCATGACAATGCCTCTACCAATCAGAATCCACTTGCCAACCAATCAGCACTATAAATTGTTGTTTTCCCCTTCTGTGGTATTCTTGCGAAATGTCCTGATGAGTGCATGGTGAAAAGGTTCTACATGTCCCTTTTTTCAGCATATTAAAGTTCTTGCATTGAATGTCAAAACCTCTTATTAACAAAATTGCAGTAATAAATAAAAAACAATGGACAAGTTATCTAATCAATTTGAGAAAACTGAATTTATTGGTTGCTAAATTATTTTAGCAATTTAATTTGAAGCTGTGGTATACTGGGTATTTACAGTAGCTGGGAAATATATTGGAGCTCGAAAATGATTTTAGACACCTAAGTTGCACAAGACTTATTGCATTTGCAGCAGAATACCTCCACAAATTTCAACTATGAACATAAAGTATAAAAAAGTAAAAGTTGAACTGAACATCAATATAGAAAAATGTGTCCGAATTTTTTTTGAATTTGTTTGTGGGATGTGGGCTTCACAGGCTAGGCCAGCATGTATTGCCCATCCCTAATTGCCCTTGAAGGTGGTGGCCATTGGCCTTCTTGAACCACTACAGTACATGTGGCGTAGGTATATCCACTGAGAGGGAGTTCCAGGATTTTGACCCAGTGACATTGAAGGAACGGCAATATATTTCCAAGGCAGGATGGTGTGTGACTTGCAGGTGGTAGTGTTCCCTTGTGTCTGTTGCCCTTGCCCTTCTAGGTGGTAGATGCCATGAGTTTGGAAGGTGCTGTCGAAGGAGCCATGGTGAGTGCTGCAGTGCATCTTGTAGACGGTGCACGTTGCTGTCACTGTGTGTCAGTGGGAGGGAGTGAATATTTAAGGTGGTGGAAAGGATGCCAATCAAACGGCTGCTTTGACCTGGATATCTGTCGAGCTTCTTGAGTATTGTTGGAGCTGCTTTCATTCAAGCAAGTGGAGTATTCCATTACACTCCTGACTTGTGCCCTGTGGAGTACTCTCTGCAGTATTCCCAGCTTCTGACTTTCCCTTGTAGTGACAGTGTTTATATGGTTGGTCCAGTTCAGCTTCTGGCCAATGGTAACCCCCAGGATGTTGATAGTGGAGAATTCAGTGATGGTAATGCCAATGAATGTATCTGTGGTGAGAAAGACAGAGTTAACCTTTCGAGTCCATATGCCTCTCTTCAGAACTAAAGAGAAGTAGAAATGTGGCAAAATAAATACTGTTTAAGGGGGCTGGAACAGATGAAGCTGGATAGAAGACCAGTGATAGGTAGAAGCAAAGGAGAGATTGCATAAACAAAAGGAAAAAGGAGTGTTGATGGTGGTGGTACTGGCTCAAGGAGGTGCTAATGGTGACATTAAGAGTAGAAAGCAGGATAAGCAAGTGACAGATGGCCCTAGTGGGTGTGGAGTAGGGGAGGGGAGAGTTGTCAGAAAAAAAGATTGAAAATAGGCTAAAAGGTGGGGATAAAACAATGAATGAAAGTGGAAATAAATTTTAAGAAAATAATGAAAATAAATGGGAAATAAATAAATAAAAATGGAAAAATAAAAATGAATATTGAAAGAAGGGGATCAAAAAGGGGTGAGGATGGAGGAGAGAGTTCATTGTCTGAAGTTGTTGAACTCAGTGTTAAACCCGGAAGGCTGTATAGTGCCTAATGGGAAGATGAGGTGCTGTTCCTCCAGTTTGCGTTGAGCTTCACTGGAACATTGCAGCAGGCCAAGGACGGACATGTGGGCAGCTGCTCCCAATGTGGTCTCCTCTACTTTGGAGAGACCAAACGCAGACTGGGTGACCTTTGGTCTGTACGCAAGCATGACCCAGACCTCCCTGTCACTTGCCATTTCAACGTGCCATCCTGCTCTCCTGCCCACATGAACTTGCTGGTTCAAATTTAATGAGGCTTCCTGTCCATGTCATAAGGCGGGCCGAACGGACCGCTGATCTGTTTTTTACCCGATCTGCACTCCACATTAAAATCAACTTCATGGTCCACCTGCCCCTGATGCTGGATATACTTAATTCTTTTGTTTCACTGCTGAATGCACCATTTCTTAACCTTTATTTGTCCTACACGTATTCTACAATTTCTGAAAAGTAAATAAGTCATTCCATCCATCGTTTCCTTCACCTGGCTCAAAAATTGCAACTGTGGTGGAGGCAGGTTCTCTCAAAGCATTCTAAAGGGAATTGGACTGTTGCCTTAAGAGGAAGAATGAGCAGGGTTATAGGGAGAATGGCATTAGGTGAATTGCTCATTCGGAGAGGCAGTGCAGACACAATGGGCTGAATGGCCTCTTCTGCAATGTAATAATTCTGCAATTCTGTGAACTATAAACTCTGTACATTTCCAAAAAATAGTATTTACTATTAACCATTTTTAGCCATTTCATTCCAGATAGTCAGGTTGCAGATATACAACCAGTCTCTTTTCAACAGTGTAGTGGTCAGCAGGTTCTATGTTGCTGCATATCTTGGAGTGTTGCTGTCTTCTGGGAGCTATCTTAAGATCTGCAAAACTTGGTGATATGGATTAATTAGTAATAGAAGAGGCTGAATGGAACAAAGCAAAGTGACAGAAATACACGTTCAGTTTAAAAAAAATACAAAACAAGCAAATTTGTTATCCAATTAGCTTATTTATATGTGTATTCTTTAATTTTCTACGCCATGGGCAGAAATATCCCCCCGTCGGGGGGGTTATGCGGAGGTGGGCAGGGGCATGCGTGAACCCGATCTGTGCCACCATTTTACTTGGCGGGCCCGCCCAGTGTGTCGCACACCCGGACATGCTGTGCGGGCGGGAGATTCCCTGAATCAGGCCCTGCTCTCTTGTGTGCAAATGAGTGCAGAAATCTCCCTGAGGCACAGATTAGTTTAAGGTTTAAAAGTTTAAATAAAGAGAAGAAAATATGTTAAGACATGTCCCCTCATGTGACAGTGTCACATGCGCTGGGACATGTCAATGAATTTTTTCAAAAATTTTTATTTAATTAATAAAGCCTTCATGAAACCTCATCCCGCCCGTGGATGAGGTTTCATGAAAAATGTTAAGGCTGCCTGGGCTCTTCGCCTGCCCGTCAACCTTAAGGTTGGACGGGCAGTATTCTTAACAACTTTAATTACTTTCTTAATGGCCTTAATAGGCCTTCGACAGTTCGGTGGGCACGCAGCTGAGTTGGCTGAACTTCCGCCGAACTGACAATCTAAATGACGTGTAGTGACGTCGGGCCCCGCTTCCAATGCCTGGACCGCTCAGGGGGCACTCTCCAGTATCCCCCAGATCATGTCTCGGTGATAGTGGTTGCATGCTGCACTCACCAATCTTGCACTGGAATGGGGGGACGCTGTGGATGATGAAGACATTGACGCAGTGGCTGCGGCTGCACACGATGAGTCCAGCGGTGAGTCTGAGGATGAGCATGCACAGGGGAATGCTGAGGAGGTAGACGCTGACCCGGGAATACTCCAGGGAAGCAGAGACTCCCGGGAGGCTTTAACTGAATGAACCTTCAGCTAGCACAGCATATATGGACCTCCAGGACAAGCCTGGGCTGCGGGGTCCATACTCGCAAAATCTGCCTGGATAGGAACATTAACTAAGGGCCTTGTTAATAAAGTTGAATGTCCCACAAATCACTCATAACATTATTGGTAACCATCCACCTGCAGAAGAAAAGAGGCACCCTCAGTCATGGTGACATGTCTGAATTTAATATTATAACAAAAGGAACTTAAGAAAACAAAATGACAAAGGTGTTAAACATCACACCAACTCATAAAGACCTCATTGCGGGCCAACACAAAAGCACCAGTGATAAACATGTGGTGTGCCTAAGGTGCCTTATGTTTACATTTCCGGGTGCTATGTCTTGGTGCCACCCCTTCGCTGGGAGCAGCATCTGAGACAGCCTGCTCACTCTGCTGTCCTGTTGGCCTCGATGACCCTGACAACCATGTTCTGGCCCGTGGAGCCTCTGCTGGTCCTGCCTGGGAGGGAGCTGCCAGTTCCACAGCTGGCATCTCCCCAGTCATTGCAGCCTCATCGGATGCAACGGTCACTGGCAGAGGGGTGGAGGAGCTGCTGTCCTCATCCGGAGCGCCCTGAGGAGGAGCCCACAGAGACGGCAGGCAGCTGCTGCGCCGAAGTGAGGCCACTTCGGACCTTCCTCCTCACCGTGGATGGCTGGGCACCAAGCTGGGAAGCTTAGTCCCCAGACCATCTCCCACACTGGCACTGACCAGCTGAAATCAATGCCGATATGAGGGCATTTTGGTCTGAACACATCCCTAGGAAGCCCTGATTGGTCTCCTGGAGGAGCCTTTCCACGAGAGTTGCCACTCTCTCCATGGAGGACGCATGGCATTCGGCCATGAGGCTCATTGCATCGGCGATGGTCTGTGTAGACTCCTCCACCACGGACACCAAGCTATCAATAGCCTCATGTATCTCCCCCCGATGCTCCCGCACACCTGGCCCCATTTCCTGCACCTGCAGCGTCGTGGATGAGTCCAGAGGCGCATCATCAGGCACCGACAGAGCATGTGCCTGGTCCCCTGCAGTCCTCTGACTGCTGACACCATGGGCATTCTCTGTCTCTGCCAACTTCTCCACCGCTGTACCCCGGGACAATAGCCGATGCTCTAATTCCCACCGAGGTGCTAGTATCTGCGTTGGTGCCTGCCTGACAGAGATGGTGTGACGCTGGTGAATCCGAGACTTCAGGGCCCTCGGTTGTGAGTGGGAGCCTCTGCTGCTCCTCCTCCCGGCCCTGCTCTACTGATGCTGAAAGGAAGAACAAGCACATTGGATCAGTTAACATGGAGACAATGTCAATGTGCATCCCTGTCCCCTGGATCATTATGTGCTCATCCTTCCATAAACAATGGTCAGGCCATGTTGCAAACTTCAATCACTGAACATTCAGCACTGACATAGCTGTTAGGAGAACAATGCTGACCTCACTGCTGGGCAAACATACCTGCCCGTGGCACCCCAGCCTCACCGACACTGGTGGACCTGGGCATATGGTGCCCTCCACCAGTCCTCACCCGCTCGGCGGCATTATGTGCATTCTTCTCCTGAAAAAGAGAGAAAAGCATTGATTAGTGCAACTTGTACCTGGATTCTCTTCGCACACGGCCCACCCCAACCAGAGTGGGACATTGCAGGGCCCCAGTCCCTCCTCACCCCGCTGAACACTTGCCGAGCACTCTCACAAAGATGCTAGATCTGTTCCCCACCCCCACCCCCACATACCCCCTTGGCCAAATTCTGCCTACATCACATTTGGCACCACTCGGTCTAACCTTCCATAGCAAGGACGTGCAAGCACATGGAACACAGAGGACAGCAGATCGATCGGTGCCACACCACCTTGAAGCTCCCCTCCCAGCATGTCATCACCCTGACTTTGACATGTCCTGGAGTTCCAGCTCTGCACCTAGGTGTAGCTCCTCCAGGTTACCCCCAAAACATAACGTGGGTCTCAGCGTACCACATGCTGTGGGTGCAGAACCCATCTCTTCACCACCCTCTCAGGGTGACCTTGGCACGGGCAACATCTGCTGACCCACCCAGCGAAGGACACATGCCATCAATGATTCAGTGCAGTCACTACACTCAGACTTGGGGAGAGGCAGCATCAGGGGGAAAGTCTACTTGCTGGATTAACTGACCAATGCCAACATGGTACTCACCCTTCCTGAGCGCAACATTAAAGCGCTTGCGACACTGGATCCAGGTGCACCGTACCCGTTGCGGGAGCTCACCACCTCCGCCACCTCCTCCCAGGCATGTTTCGTAATGTAGAGGGGTTTCCTCCTCCCATCCTGGGGTACGAGGACCTCCTGCCGTGCTGCCACGTCCTCAAGGAGGGCAGCAAGGCATCGTCAGAAAATTGAGAGGCACAGTGCCCCCCTCCCTGCCCTACCCTTCTGCCTGGCCTGCTCAGCAGCAGCGCTCTGGGGAGCCCTTCCACTGGCCATGACTCACAGCCTTTGAAAGGCTGCAATAGCTGTTTAGAACAGGCCGCCGGGTCAGCATTGGACCCGGCAGTCATAGCAGTACTGCTGCCACCTGCCCACTCCCGCTGTCCTCCGGAGCCGCGTTTCATGCTGGGTGGGCCTTAATTGGCCCGCCTGCATAAAATGGTGGTGTGGACCCAATTGCGGGCGGTGATCAGGCCCACGTCCACTCCCACATGGCCCATTCGACAGGCAGAAAATTCTGCCCCATATCACCAAATATCACCCACACATTTTTGGGGGGTTAAAATTACCCTGGTTTTTGCAGGGATTAATAAGATGCAAAAATAGCCCTTTCTTTACGCCCCGTCAAAATTGCATGACCAAAGGAATAGCAATTGATTAGCTTGCAGAATTAAAAAGAAAATGGCTACCTCATGGTTGTGTTTAATTCCTTTTGGAACTCATATTGTAGAACATAGAATTAGTGTCAGAAATGAAAGCCCTAAGAAAGTGTTTGAGGCTGTGTGTAAGTTACTGAGCTGCAAATAAACTAGTTGATGTCGACTATTTTCAAAATCCCTAAGCTGTAGGGAAAGTGAGGCAGGAAATTGCTGAACTGTTAAGAAATTGTTTAAAGCACAGAGTTGGTGAAGTGATTGTGACACTGATTGAATGGCTCTTAACCCTGGAAAAGGTGGTGTAAGGAAAATTGGACTACTATTGTTACCAGTGGTTAAAATAGTCTGTCAAAAATGAATAATTTAGACTTTTATTCATAACTTCAGTTATTAGTCCTTTAAGCAAAGAATGTCCTTAACACATTTCCTATGCTTGCCACTGCAAAATTTAGTGGGCAAATGAATATGGAATGATCACATCTTTCATTTGCTTTTTTAGGTAATAAAGCTTGACATTTGTACCATATGCAACTCAGCTGAGTGTAATTATCAGGATATTTATAGAAATAGGAAGTGCATAAAGAACTTCTGAATATTGGAAAGACAGCTTTTCAACCTATTTGCTCAAATTAATCCAGATTGCCAACATTACTGTCTTCCCATTACAGCATCAGGCTGTTTCTGTAATAAATCCGTTGCCTTGATAACTACCTAGAAATTTATTAAGCACTGTCTGTGCAAATTAATGTTTCCTGATGGCCTACATTTCTCCTTCACAACACTGATACTTCTTTCCTTCTTGTGGTTCTTGCCCTGAAGTATATGAAAATATCCATTAAGACTTATTTTCTTTAGCACATTAATTATCTTATTTACCTTGCTGAAGTCCCTACTGAAAAGTCTTCTCAAGTCTAAAGAGACAAAGCCTCACAAGTCATAGCTCATTTCTTTAATACTGAGAACTAGCCTTGTTTTTTTTTGCACTGCTCTTGAACTTGCATAACTTTCTCATAACAATGTACTAATATACTATTACCCCAGGTTACCCAACAACTAAGGTCTGACCTTTAGCGATTTGAATTGAACTGATTCAGGGAAATTGCTAAGCATCCTGTTCTTTTGCTCATTGCTGCATCAAACTGTTTAGACATCAGGATAGAAATTGTACTTCATTGCACTCATTTTATGCCCGTAAACCAGTGTAAGAGAGAAAATGAGAGAATGCTCTGCCTAAAGCACTTTCACTAGAAATTGGAAAACTCAGCTTTATCAGTTGAGAGAATAGTTGTAAGAGTTGATATGAGAAAGGTGAGGGTCTGGGAAAGAAAAGAAAGAGGATTAACAATAAATGGAGAAGGACATGAAGATCTCAGTGGAATTGGTATGGAGGAAAGCCAAATACACATGGAAAAGGAAATTAAAAGCAAAGTTTAGAAACAGGAACCAGATTTTCTGAATGGCCTCCAATGGAGAGATTAATTTAAATTAAGTTCCCCGACTCGCCAAGCTTCCCATTGCTGGCGGGACCAGAAGATTCCATCTCATGTGGGTAACAGCAAGAAGTCTCGGGCCCCCTTTCTCTCCCTCTCTTTCTCTGTCTTCAGCCATTCTGCAAGCATGCCCTGTCTGTATTCTCAAAAGTCAAACAGTGCAGGCAGTGTCTTTAACAAAAATCAAGCAGTTGCTGACTCCAGAAGAAGAGACAGAAATCATCCATCAACATATTAAATTGCCTCGATGCAGAATTGAGAAAGCTCACCGAACTCATCCTGAAACCATCCAAATCATCAATCTACAGGATCTATATAATATTGACTTTCTTTTGGGACTCTTAAACCATTTACCTACCGTCCATCTTTGTAACTTATTTCCTGTGTGTGTTTTAATCTCTTGAATGCCTGTGTGAGGATTGGAGCAATTTGATTTTTTTTTACATATCTGGTGTTAAGTACTATTTCCTTTTCTTTTAAAACTTATAAGAACCTGTCTGTGTGTATCTTTTACAGAGATAGCACTTAAACAGTTAAACACTCACTGAATTGGTAAGCAAATTCTCCTTTAAAACATCTGTTGTGGCCAACAGGGAGGTGGAAAGCTATTTTACCACTCCTTGCCTGGCCCTAACAATGACATAGCGTATGTTTCTCACTTGGTGTCCAGTGATCCATATTGCTGATCTGGAAAAGGTGTTTCTCGACTGAAGGACTTAATGGATAGAATCTTTGTTCCTGCATGAAGTTAGGAAGGAGGCATGAGGGCCTAAAATTAAGTGGGTTGGTTTCTCATCTCCATTGGAAGTAAGTTCTAGGCAGGAAGGCCCATAGTCAACCTTCCTGTCCTGCCTCTGCTTGAGACCACTAAGTGGCCAGTTAATGACTACTTGGGCTTCTTATGCCTTCACTGCAATTTTTACAGCTCCTGGCGGGCTTGCCAACATGCGGCCTGCACGACTGGTAAAACTGTGTGGGCTGCATGGCTGCTGTGGGGTTGGGAGGGGTGTCCCTCGATCTGTACTAATCTGTTTAAGATTGAAGGCATGGACATGGGGCAGGGGGATGGTCACTGACATCCACTCCCCTGCCCTTGCTGCTGACCTCCATGGCCCCCCTCTCCCTGTGACCCCTGCCCCATGAGAACAAACAACACTTATCTTTTTCCTGGGTCACTGCAATCCTGGGACTCTGGAGGTTGGTGTTGTTCCAACAGTTCTGTGGCGCTGCCGAGTACAAGTAAGTTCTAGGCAGGAAGGCCCATAGTCAACCTACCTGTCCTGCCTCTGCTCGCTTCTAGGCAGGCAGGCATCATACCCTGTGATCATCAGTTGGGAGGAAGGCCTGGTGTTATACTCTTAAGTGCCTGAAGGGAAGATGATATGGCAGGCCTTCCTCCCGCGAGTCAGCGCAGGTGTCTCACTGCTTTTCCAGGCAGTGCACAAGACACGCGCTGAAAATGGAAGATTCGGCCCAATGGCCCTGTGTTCACACACTGTCTTCAATTGGGTCATGGCTGATCAATATGTGCACATTCACCACCCTGGGTTCCAATACTCTTGCCCAGTAAAAATTTGTCAATTTCGCTTCTGACATTTTGAATTAACCGCTACCCTCAAGAGGGTTTTTTCTGGAGGAGATTACTTCAGATTTCCACTATCCCTTGTATGAAGACGTGCTTTCTGACATCATCCCTGAATAGTGTAGCTCTAGTTCACATTTCTGATCACAAAAAAAGAAGAGCTGAAACATTCTCCACAGGTGCTGCCTGACCTCCTGAGTATTTCCAGAATTTTTGGTTTTTATTTGAGATTTCCAGCATCTGCGGTATTTTGTTTTTGTCTGCGTAGTATGGATTGATGAACCATTTGCTGTTTTTCTGAGATCCCAGGCATCACTGCTCTGTATGTCTAATCAAATGGGGATTACATTCAATGCTCCCTTTACACACAACTTAGCTGAGGAACATCAGTGGGAGCAGGAATGATTGACAGAGATATAAGTGGGTACCAAAGGAATACAGTCGAGCCCTGTTGTTGCACTATTCATTGGAAATACAGCCTCAGGCACAGCAGCTACCTAGGACTGATTGAAGAGCAGTGTCTCAGGTGCCTAAGGTTCAGCAGGAAGGCCATTACAGACCTGTCATCTCCTATAAAAAGATATCCAGGCAACACTTACGTTATGGACAACATTGCTATTTCCATTCAAGGTCGTCACAGTCCACAATATTATTCTTCCAGTCCCTCCCAGGCAGTTACCTAACGCAGTGTATAAAGATGTTTCAATGAGATGATGGATACTGTAGTCAGGAGGGCCAGGGAGTGGAGCAGAATGTGTCAGGGGTGTGTGATGAGACCATTTGTCACTTCATGGAAGGACTTCTATCACATTGCTGGCTCTCCGAGTGGAAAGGATAATCGATTGCATCCATGTAGCTATTCGAGTTCCTGTCTGTTATTGTGTTTAACAGCAAGTGATTATTACTCTCTCTATGTCCAGCTGGTTTGTCAACGCCAGTTTGGAAGCACACGTGTCAATGCCTGTTCTCTAGCAGTTTCCATCGTGCACCAATCATTTGCTCCCAATTTATTTGAAATGGAAGCAAAAATAGAATTGTGAATCCTGGGTGACCAAGAGCAGCCTTTTCAGCCCTGCTTTGTAAAACTGCTGTGAGCTATGATGAGAAACTGAACACTAATACAACAGGATAAAAGCAAAAAACTGCGGATGCTGGAAATCCAAAACAAAAACAGGACCATTGTATGCTTTCCCCTAACTTCTTGCAGTTTACTGTGTTTAACCTGCAAGATTAGCTTTCCTCACTCTGCAATGCTCAATTGTACAGTAATATTGCTGAGCAAACACTTGCCTTTGCCTTGATAAAGCTGCTTCAAGTGCTTAACTGCCTCTTAATTGGAGTCCAACAACAACGTGCATTTATAGTGTTTTTAACAGAACATGGCAAACTAACATGCTTCAAACAGACGTATTTAAATGATAGTGCTTATCCAGTCAAAATAAACTGATTAATGCCTTCATTGAAATAGTGACCTGAGGATTGGCAAATTGGGGGTCGTGACCTAAGGATTGGCAAATTGCCTAGAGCAGGTGAAGGGTTCAAAATATATGGGCAACCTGACCCCAGCCCACCTCCAACCTACTCAATTCCGCTGTTAATAGAAGCGAATTAGGAGCAAACAACTAACCTGCTCTCAGGAAGTGGACAGTGACTAAAATATTTTAAGCAGGCTGCGTGCCTCTAAATTAACATTTACTTTTAATGCCTGCAACCAAGCTTTCCTGGGCTATGGGAAGCCAATGACTGAAAAGTGTGAATCCGATAAGTGATAACAGCACTGTTTGTGAGAAAGCTCATCAGGCTTACCCAACATGATCAACCAACCCCACCCTTCCTCATCACACACTCTGCTCCGCTCCCTGGCTGCTTTCCTGCCTGGCAATCTGCAACTGGGAAACCTTTCGGGGGGAAAAAAATCCAGGTTTCACAACTACAAACATTACCCCCTCCCCACCCTCCCCCACTTCATTGCCGCTGCACCACTGCTCCCTTCCTATTTCACAGTTCTCATCAGGGCTGGTAAGGTTCTGTTCATTCACATCACTCCCTGTAAGTTCTGGGATTTCTGGGCTGCAGATGTCCTTTCTTACTAAATACAGAGTTCGCATATTCTCTTATTTGTTGTTTCTCTTTCTCTGAATTAAATTCCTTATGTCCTGTAACCATTCTGATTCAGCAAGATTTACCTGTGGCTTATTACCCTGTTTCTGTGTTTAAACCCCAGCTCTTTGGTCTTTCATCATAAACCTTCCTGAAGTGCTAGCAGTTTGAAAAATGATCCATCTTCCCACAACATCAACTTGATTTATCTTCTGCAGACACTTGCCCTCGTGCAGATGCAAATCACCTCAGAAATAATGCTGCCTGTCTTGGGTGCCTGTGTTCTTTCATTCTGATTTTCATTGGCTTAATAATTAACTTCCTCAAGCTGGGTGATGATTCATTTGCCAAATATTTTGCCTTTGCTTTCTGAGGACTCAATGGATTGCCCTAGTTCTAATATTTAATTCAGATTCTGTTCTTTCTTTAATATAGGATGACTAAAACCTTTCCGAAGTTCAACCTTTGATAATTTGCTTCTGCAAGAGTTAAAACTGTAAAAGAAAAAGCTCATTATATTTCAATAATTTTTTAACGGTCTCTTGTTTAAGGCCAATTTCCCAATCATAATGTATATTTATGTACAAGTACTTTGCAGTGTTAATGCATCATGATCAGAAAGCAAATAATTGACTAGCTATAACTTCATTGGGTCTCAATACCTCAGCCAATGTTCAGTTGAAAAAAATGAATCAAAACTAAATGAGTTCCCAAAATCTGCCCATATCCTAACTTGATCCATGTCCCATTCAGCCATCACGCTTATGCTCACTGACCTACATAGGCTGGCAGTCCTCATTTTTAAAATTCTCAACCTTATTTTCAAATTCCCCCATGGTCTCATCCCTTCCTGTATCTATAACCTTCACCAGCCCTACACCCCTCTATGGTCTCTGCACGCCTCCAATTCTGACCTCTTGTACCTCCCTGACATTCATTGCTCCACCATTGACCAAGCTATTGGACATCTGTTTGTGGACATTTGATCGACAGTGCCCCTGTGAGGGGCCCTAGAATGTTTTACTATTTAAATGCAGGCTGGTGTTGGTCCTAGTAGGTACGGCCACATAAGACAAATCCGTCTGTCTTGGGCATAATTGTGACAGTAAACTGGCAGCCAATAGGATGGAAAAATTCACGCCAGTATAGCAGGTGGTGTTTTTCTGTAGTTGTAGTTAAAATACATGTCTGAGGAGATAGCAGTGGGAATCTTTGCTCAGTGTTTCTCTATGCAGTACCTGAGCAGGAAAAGCTTAGTGCTGACACTCAGCACTGGCAGCCCTCATTCACAAAACATGTCACCAGGTGAAAGAACATTACAACTAAAATGGAAGACCTCAGCATGGGAGTCCTTTCAAGTGTTTTCTGTTCACCTCTGTACTGAAAACACAGCTGTGCTGCCAGTAGATGCTACCCTTAAAAATTCTGAGTTATGAGGTTGCTGTAAACACTTGACTGAGTGCTACAGCACCAGAGCTTGTGTATAATCAGAAGAACAGTAAGGGTCCAATACCAGTCTCAGTGACTGTCCACTCCACACTTCTCCCAAGAATATTCCTCTAACAAATACATGCTGCATCCTTCCCTTCAGCTAGTTTGGAGGGCCTCACTAATCATTCTGCTGGATGATTCATTGGAAGTATTCCAATCACAGCACGTTATGCTTTATGCAGCAAGCTGATCAAGATCCAGGATTTCTGATATGAATGTTTTTTCCCAAATCTGACCCCGTCCTGGACAGCCCGAGGCAAATTGGAGACTACAGGTATTTAGACTGATGGTAGGTGGTAACAATTCTAAGTAAATTCTTCCAATTTTTAAGTTGCTTTATAAGAAATAAGGATGGGATAGCATCATCAAAACAAAACCTTAGACCTTATTCTGATGAAGGATCACACTGAAACATTAATCTATAAATACTGATCAGCCTATGGTGCACTTCAAACATTTTCTATTTTTAAACAATTGAGAAAGGAAAACATTCATTTTTGTTGCATTTTTCATGACCTCAGGGTGTCCCAAGCTGCTTTATATCCAATGAAGTGCTTTTTTAAGCGTGCCAGCCAATTTGCACACAAAAAACTCCCACAAACAGCAATATGAAATTTCCAGATCGTCTGTTTTTTGTAATGTTGATTGAAGGATGAATATTGATCAGAACACGGGATAACTCCCCTGCTCATCTTTGAAATAGTGCCAATGGGGTCTTTTACGTCCACCTGAGAGTACAGGCTGGACCTCGGTTTAACATCTCTTTTGAAATAGGAAAGTTTAGAACATTACCGAAAAGAGAGACATGTTGGCAAAGCTTTTTGTCTTGCACTCATCAGGACAAATGCTAGAATGTCAAATTTTAAATGATCACAACAATTTATAATATAGGAGAAAAGGGTGCTGTATGGTTGGCAAGTCGACTCTGATTGGCCCAGGCATTGCCATGGAGAAAGCAGTGGTTGACTTGCCAACCAAGCAGCACCCTTTTCTCCTGCAGAATAAATTGTTGTGAAGATTTGAAATTTGACATTCTTGCATTTGTCCTGATGAGTGCCAGATGAAAAGCTTCAGCAACGTGTCTCTCTTTTCAGCAATATTCAAGTTCTGCACTACCAAGCGACTGCAAGATAAGAGTGCATGAGGCTACAAGGCACTGGCATGAAATGTTAACAGTTGATAGTTTAATCAAGCAGTATAACAGTCCCATGTCCATGCTTGAGATTAAGTGTTAACATATTAGCATATTTAAATAAGTGAACTAACATTCCTATTAAAATAGGTGCTTTAACTGCTGACTGCTATCTTAAAGTGCTGACAAACTTGGAACAGCATGTTACTCTTTGAAAACTGCCCTCAATTAATACCAGTGTAGATGTTTACACTATCAACGCTAGACCCAGTAGGTATTCTATTTATAATGGAGTCTGACCTTCACAGCTTGTCACTTTATCTCTGAATTAGAATTTTCACAATCCTTGTCTTCAATTAATGAAGATTTCAAAACAAATTCACTTCATTTAAAACTTTTTTTAAAGGTGTAAAGAGTATTCTTAAAAATTCCAGCAAGTAATTTAGGGCCTGAATTTTTCAGGGGTCTCCCTTCCCGCCATTCAAAGGGTCGGCAGGGAACACATCCCCACCGACTCAGAGTGCCCGGCAGCCATTTCACACACGAATGATCCTCCGTTAAGTAGCCACAGGCTTTCACTTGGGAGGAAGTCCTGCCTTAGAGAGCTGCCGGCCAATCTGATTAAGCCGGCAATTTTCCAGTTCATACAGTAACAAGAGCTGCAGTGGACTGAAGAGGAAGTGCACCAACATGCCTGAGCCAAAGTTCTGGGAACAGAGCACATGGTAAGTTTAAGGGGTCCCAGGGTGGGGAGGGTAGGGAAGGTCGGGTGGGAGGGGGCACAATGTGGATGATAGGAGTGTTTGGGGAAAGGCTGGGGGGTAGGGGTGGGAGGGAGGTCCAGCAGATGTTGGACCTAAAACTGTGGTGGGGAGTGGTGAGGGGGGGGATGTGGTGGTTGCAGCGCCTGTAGTCAGAAGGGGCTTCTGATGGAGGCTGCCACGCCCCCCACCATTCCCATCTGAGATCTAGGCCCGTTCTTTTTCGGGCTTCCCCTCAGCAAGGTAAATCTTCCTGTCAGCCCAAAAATTGAGGCCGTGGCTAGTAATTGGGCTTCAACTGAGGCAAGGGCAGGCTCCCGCCCCAGTGTAAAATTGCTGTGTGTCAAGGCAGGTGGGAACCCGGAGGGAACCCCATTCCTTCAATTTCATGCTCAGCTAATAACCCACCAGCAGGGGGGCATGAAATTGTGGCCCAGCATTTTCTGAGTACGGGCAGACTCCATGAATTAAGTAAAGAAAGAGAAAGGAAACCTTTGCATTTATATGACGCCCTGCACATCCCTAAGGTCATTATGCCAATGAAGCATTTTTGAAATATAGTCATTATTGTAATGTAGGAAACACATTAGCCAATTTGTGCATAGCAAGATCCCACAAACAACAATTTAAACTTATGGGTGCATTGAATAGAATGTAACACCCATCAGGGTAAACAATCACGTTTTTATGATTAGGCCAAATATTGATTTCCCATCGTAGGCTCTTGGCTGGTCCAAAATGTGGGAAAATACCATGGGCAGAATTTAATTCTGCCCCCCACCTCGGGGTGAGTTCAGAGGCTTGGGGAGGCTGTGTGATTGGGCAGGAAGGTGTGGGGCTAAAATGCCACCACACCATCTTTCCACACTCCCCCCCCCACCTTCAGTTAAGTACAGGATGAAAAGGCTTGTGAATGGTCTTCCTTCCCAGAGACCAGTCAAAGGCCTCACCTTGCAGCTGCTGGTATTCAATAAGCAGTAAGCAGAGGAACTCGCTATCTGGGGAGGCCATCCAGCAAACCTTGCTCCCCACCCTGACCAGCAACCCCTCCTGGGAAGCTCATCCCACCCTACTTATCTGATTCTGGAGAATCCATTAGCAATATTCTGTATAGAACCCCACCCCCCCCCACCCCAGTGCAATACCAGCAGCGGCCACCATTCTTGGTAGGATTTCCGTCCTACTGGGAGCTTAATTGAGTGGGAGTACTGATGCTTTCCAGATAACTGCCTGATTGCCCTGAAATAGCACAGTCCTCCTGGAAAAGCGAGGCAGGGTTCCTACTGGTAGTCCAACCAATGGATGAGACACTGGTACACTCACTAAATTCCACCCCATATCTACAGACTGTGGTCCAGTATTTCCTGGGGTTGCTACCCTAATTGTGGATTTTGGGCTGGAGCTGAGCTTTCAGCTGCGCTCTGCTCATTCCTAGACCCTGCTTTATATCAGCTTCAGGAATATTTAAATATTTTGGGTGGTGGTAAGTGTCTTTTATGGGCACTCACCTCAACTGCAGACAAGTAGATTCACTGTGTAAGCGCACTGCATCACAATTTGACCCATGGTCTTAGTCCAAATAAATCTGACAGATATTTAGTTGCCCTAGGGCTCCATATGTTTATTTCCTACATTTGATTTCATTTGGAAACTGGTCTTTTAAAATCTAAATCGACCCTCTAGCCCCTAACCATGCTGGATAGCAAGACATGTTCATGTCCATAAGGCACAGTGTTGCTACAGTGCAAATGACATGAAGTTCTTGTTGCACATAATGTACAGATGCATGACATATCTTCCTTCTTTGCACATCATTGCAATGCACTCAGCCAACAGCAGTGCTATCAGGGCTGTCTGGTTTTCTGATCACACCCACTTAAATCAGCTGGCATCCTCCAGTCACAACTCAGGATTTGGAGTTTACATGTTGCAGACTAAATTACAAACCGCTCATCATGAGGATTACATATTTGATTAGGTGATACTACGATATCCAACACAAAAAGCTGCAAGTCTGCAGTTTCCAAGTTGAGACCACTTGAGAATTGTGAAATAATCCCCTTGAACATGGTAGTAGCCAGCAGAGTTAGCTGGGATGCAAAGTTTTCATTCAATACATTAAGTGGTATTTTTTAGTGTCAGCTGTGGTTCGGTAGGTAGTACTCTCACCTCTGAGTCACAAGTGAGCTAAGTCCCAATCCAAGGCTTACGCACACGCGAATCAGGAGCAGGAGTAGGCCGCTCAGCCCCTCAAGCCTGCTCCATCATTCAATAAAATCATGGCTGATCTGATGGCTTGAGCACAAATATCAAGGTTGATACTTCAGCGCAGTACTTAGAGAGTGCTGCATTGTCTAAGGTGCCATCTTTTAGATAAGATGTTAGAACATCTGCCTGTTCGGGTGTATGTAAAAGATCCCATGACACCAACTCGAAGAAGAGCAGGTGGGTTATCCCTGGTACTAAAGCAAAATATTGCAGAAGCTGGGAACCTGAAATAAAAACAGCAAATATTCAGCAGATCAGACTGCATCTGTGGGGAGAAGCAGAGTTAATGGGCAATTGCTGCCATAAAGCAGGTAAGTTTAAAGAGCCAGGGAGAAGGTGAATGTCAAAGGGAAATAGAGAGATATTGGGGGTGGAGGTGTCTGGGGGTGGTCCGGGGTGTGGGGGAGGGGTGCTGGGTTGGAGGTCCAGGAACGGGGAGGGGAGTGTCACTCGGAGGTCTGAGGGGTGTCGGTCAGAGGTCTGGGGGGGGGGTGGGGGGAAATCGATCAGAGGTAAGGGTTGTTCATAGGCCCGTTGGGGTGGGGAGGGGGGGTTCCGAGTCATGGGGAGGGAGGGTCTGAGGTCAGGGACGGAGGTCGATTGGTCGGAGGTTTGGGAATAGGTCTGAGGTCTGTGGGGGTTGTGCGTTGGGGGGAGGGGGGGGTGGTCCAGGGTCCAGATGGATCATGGGAGCTGGGAAGGGGAGGAGCGGTACAAGGTCTAGGGGGTTCATGGGGCCAGGGGGTGGAAAATGTGGTCCATGGTCCAGGGGGATTGTGAGGGGTTTGGTCCAAGGTCCAGAGGGGTGTGGGTCGTCGGGGTTAGGAGGTCGGGGGGGTGGGGGGGTTGGTGGTGGTGGTGGTGGTTTGAACAGGGAGGTCCAAGGTCCGGAGGGAGTTTGTGGGGGTCGGAAATACAGGTGTTCGTGTGGGGAGAGGTCCAAAGTCCTGGGCAGGGGGTTTGTGGGAGAATCAGAAGTCCAGGGGCGTGGGTGGGAGGGAGTCGGAAGTCTGTGGGGGGCGGATTTAAAGAAGGTTGCTCTTGCTATAGAGGGAGTGCAGCGAATGTTTACCCGACTGATTCCTGGGACGGCGGGACTGACAGATGAAGAGAGATTGAGTCGGTTAGGATTATATTCGCTGGAGTTCAGAAGAATGAGGGGAGATCTCATAGAAACCTATAAAATTCTAACAGGACTAGACAGCGTAGATGCAGGAAGGATGTTCCCGATGGTGGGGGAGTCCAGAACCAGGGGTCACAGTCTGAGGATGCGGGGTAGACCATTTAGGACTGAGATGAGGAGAAATTTCTTCACCCAGTGAGTGGTGAGCCTGTGGAATTCACTACCACAGAAAGTAGTTGAGGCCAAAACATTGTATGTTTTCAAGAAGGAGTTAGATTTAGCTCTTGGGGCAAATGGAGCAGACTATTGAGTTGGATGATCAGCCATGATCGTAAAGAATGGCAGAGCAAGTTCGAAGGGCTAACTGGCCTACTCCTGCTCCTATTTTCTATGTTTCTATGGATCTGAGGTTCAGGAGGGGCGAGTTGGAATCAGATTGCCAGGGGGCTTGGAGGTCCAATGGGGTTTGTGGGGACATCTGAGATCAGGGATGGAGGTCAGTTGAAGATGTGGGAGGGTGATGGCAAATCAGATGTCCTTGGGGGGAGGGGGGGGTCTGAGATCTGGGGTTGTGGTGGGTGTCGGAGGTTGGGGGGTGTGTGGTGTCAGGGGGGTGGGTGGAGGGGGGGTGTCGGAAATCCGGGGGATGGGGAAATCCCATGGTGGGGCTTGGGGGTGTGGGGTCGGTGTGAGTCTTTACAATATTATATTAGAAGAGGTTTTATTCTTCTAACTTTTTCTGAGTAACTATTCGTATAATTCTGGTGGAACCACCCGAAATTTGTGATTTAAACCACATTTTCAGATGGTTCCCAGCACAATTGTCCAGGGGAAGTGTGCATTTCTGGGCAATTGCCATACAAATTCTTACCTGAGAACTTCAGAGGGATTCCCCAGTGCATCTTTGGGATAACCCCCAAATCTGATGCTGGAAAGCCTGGAAGTTCTGGGCCAAAGTTGACCCCAACTTGAACTGAAACAGTACCTTATTCTCTCTATAGATGCTGCCTGACCTACTCAGTAGTCCCAGCACTTTTGTTTTTATATGAGCTACCCCTGGTGAACTGGCCAATGAATCGATGAGTCAACAAACTCCTGAGTCAGGATCGCAAATTACCTGGAGACTGTCACATTGCTGCTTGTGGGAGATTGCTGTGCCTTTTCTACATTGCAACAGTGACTCCACGTCAAAGTTACTTCATTGGCTGGAAAATGCCTCGAGAAGTCCAGTGGTCATGGAAAGCACTATATAAATGCAAACCTTTAAACATCATAGCACACAGTTTTGGTAGCCTTCTGATCCTTCCTCAGTTTCTCTTTCCTGAGCTGTTAGCATAAGTACACACTTATCCTGACTGGGGGTTCTACCTTGGCAAAGTAACTTAGCAGTAGAATTAGCCTGAACAAACAGAACTGGATATCAGCTAAAATATTTATCATTTAAAGACGCTGCTGATCTCTCAATCAATCTGGCTTCCAAGACATGAGCATCTTGAAAATGGTACAAATGACACAATTTGAATAATCCATAGTTCACAGTTTGCTCATGGCGCCTATATCCATTTTTTTGTTTTTCTTTTACTCATTCATGAGATGTGGGCATTGTTGGCAAGGCCAGCATTTATTGCCCAACCCTAACTTGAGAAGGTGGTGCTGAGCCCTCTTCTTAAGCCATTGCAGTCCATATGTTGTAGGCACACTCAATTTTGTTAGGAAGGAAGTTCCTTGATGTCTTAATAAGGCATAATTGAACTACTCCCAGGAAAAATGTTTGGTGTCAAACATTCCTGCAAATCAAAAGATCTGCTCTGTATCCTACAGAGGAGGTGCAGAGTATGCGAGTATCTGTAGAAGTTCTTGAAGGGGAGTGTGCTGTCATGATAGTATGAGAGGAAAGAGAAGCCAGGAAGAGTGGGTTTCAGGTAGAAGGGCTGCACATAATGCAGGCATGAGGGAGAGTGAGAGTTAAAATTCTGCACTGTTTTCACTCCCTGCTCCTCAAAGTGAACACGATATCTCTTCTCCTGCCAAGGGCTTGGTGAGGGTTCTCCAAACCTGCAACAGAAAATCTTGGAAATGATCTAATGTCCTTTGAGTCGTGTTTTGCAGTAATAAACAGCCTCTTGTGGCTGACAGCCACAATGCTGTCCTCCTCTCAAGTCGGCTCACAATCTGTAAGACCCGTTGATAATGCTGGCAGCGCACCAGCCTTTGTGTAATGAGGTGGCAGCAGGAATTTCTCATGGTCCCATGAAAATGGGCATGTGCAGCACCAGCCCCATCCCATATTGCCCATTTTTGGGTTGAATGGAATTTCTAGGCCTAAAACCTTAAAGGGAGCTCAGTGGTTTACAGAATAACAGAACTTTTACAGCGCAGAAGGAGGACATTTGGCCCTTTCATGTCTGCATCGGCTCTCCTGATGAGCAATTGAACTAATGCCCATTCCCCTACCTTCTCCCCATTACCTTTTACATTCTTCCTTTTCAAATAACAGTCTAATTCCCCTGTGAATGCCTCAGTTGAACCAGCTTCCACCACACACGCAGGCAGTACAATCCAGACCTTAACCACTCGCTGTGTGAAAACTTTTCTTCCTCATGTCGCTTTTGCATCTGTTACCAATTACTTTAAATCTGTGCTCTCATTTTCGATCCTTTCTCCCTATCTACTCGTTCCAGACCACTCATGATTTTGAATACCTCTATCAAATCTCCTCTCAGACTTCTCTTCTCCAAGGAAAACAGTCCCAACTTTCCCAACCTATCTTCATAACTGAAGTTCCTCATCCCTAGAACCATTCTTGTGAATCTTTTCTGCACTCTCTGCAATGCCTTCACATCCTTCCTAAAGTTGGCACCCAGAACTGGATACAATACTCCAACTGAGGCTGAGCTAGTGCCTTGCACAAGTTCAACATAACCTCCTTGCTCTTGTACTCTATGCCCCTATTAATAAAGCCTAGGATACTGTATGCTTTATTAACAGCATTTCAGCTTGGCCTGCCACTTTCAATGACTTACACATATACTCCTATACTTCTGCTCCTGCATTCCCTTTACAGTTGTACCCTTTAGTTTATATTGTCTCTTCATGTTCTTCCTACCAAAATGAATCACTTCACATTTCTCCACATTGAACTTCATCTGCCACCTGTCTGCCTATTCCATTAACTTGTCAATGTCCTTTTATAGTTCTGCACCATTCTCCTCCACCGTTCACAATACTTTCAAGTTTTGTATCACCTGCAAATTTTGAAATTGTGCCATGTACACCAATGTCTAGGTTATTTATATTTTCAGGAAGAGAAGGGGTCTGAAGACTGACACCTGGGGAACTCAAAAATAAACCTTCCTCCATTAAACATCCATTAGCCGCTTGTCTCTTTCCTGTCATTCAGTTCATTTCATAACTGTGTTGCTACTGTTTCTTTTATTCCAAGGGCTCTAACTTTGTTCTCAAGTCTGTTGTGCAGCATTGTATCAAATACCTTTTCGAAGTCCATGTGCACCACATCAACAGCATTGCCCTCATCAGCACCCTTGGTTACCTCTTCAAAGAGCTCCAGCAAATTAGTTAAACATGATTTTCCCTTAACAAATCCCTGCTGGCTTTCCTTAATTAACCCACATTTGTCAATATGACTATTAATTTTGTTGTGAATTATTGTTTGTAGGGGTTTTCCCATCATCGAAGTTAAACTGACTGGCCTGTAGTCTCTGGGCTTATCTTTACACCCTTTTTTGAATGAGGGTGTAACATCTGCAATTCTCCAGTCCTCTGGTACCACCTCTGAGTCTAAGGACAACTGGAAATTATGGCCAGTGCCTCCATAATTCCACTCTCACTTCCCTTAGTATCCTTGAAAACATCTCATCCAGTCCTGTCGCTTTATCAACTTTTAAGTATTGGCAGCCTATCCAATATATCCTTATCAATTTTAAATCCGTCCAGTGTATTAATTGCCTCCTCTTTCACCATGACCTGGACAATATCTTCTTCCTTGGTAAAGATATTTTAAACTTTAGTTTTAAATTTAGTAGTTTGCTTTTGCTTCAGTTGCAATTTTTACTTGCACTTAAAAACTGAAGTCATTGTTGTTTTGCTGCAATTGGCTAATAAACAGGGGGGTTGTGGTGGAACATTAAAATTTTTAAAATCTCAAAATCAACCATCATCCATCTCCAACCTGCTCATTTCAGGTTTTAAAAGAAGCAGAACTGGAGCGGGCAACAAGCCCACTCCCTGGAGGTGGTTTGTCTATTTGAATATTTTAATGAGGTTGCATGCCTCATATTTAACCCATCTTCCATGTTAAACCCTGAGTGGCCTTGGGAAACCTGGCAGCTAAAGGGAGGTGAGGGCTGCTTCACAGAAAAGCCTTTTTAGCACTGCTTGTGATCCAAGAGAAGCAGGACTGCTCACTCCCTCACCCAGTTCTCCAAGCTTATCTGCATCCCTGCCAGCTATCGGACCTCACTCTCTCCCTGTGATCACTGGTCATCCCTTCCCCTTCCAAAGACGTTGCCTCCAATTGGGGTCCTGTGGGTTCAGAGTTTGAATCCCCTCCAGGGATCAGTGATCATCCTTCCCAAGATCCAGACCCACCCCACATCCCTACTAATACAGCTGCAGGCACCCTGCATGCTCCAGGATGGTGGCCTCTTCTGGAACATTGTCTCACTGACACGGAGACAATTCCTTTAATGAGGCTGGCTTTGGGGTAGGGAACATGATTAAGAGAAACATGGAAGAGTCACAGAATGTGGGGAAACCCAGACTTCCTGCCCCTCACCACCCCCTCAAGCCCACTGCCTCCAGTCAAAGCCCAAAACCTGCCCAGTCATGATATGGGCCACAGGTTCTGCTATTGTTGGTTTCACATGTGCAATCTGGTCAACAGACCACAGAAAATCCTCTGAATGTCATTCCTATGTGTGGCAGGTGACTGTACTGGGAAATTGCAAGTGTCCCAGCACGAGGTTCTATACAAGGAATCAATGCAGTGAATTCAAATGAATACCCTGGCATGATTGTACTTCTATATAACAAACAACATTTGTTAATAACACAATTATTTTGCAGAAGACTACTGATATCTTCTGAATGCTGCATAATTCTGTGTTTTTCATATGGGATAGCAAATTTGAAGAAAGTGTATGTCCATTAAATATTGCTGTTGAATCTACAGAGGGTTATATAAGACCTTAGAATATGAAAAAATCCTTTTTGTACAATGTGTATTCCAGCGCTGTTCTAGACTTTACCATTTGGGCCTACTATATCAAAATAACAGCCTAGGCCTGTCTTTCAGCTTCAGAAAGGTTAGTACTTGAGTTGGGCTGTTAATAAATGCAATTACTGCATCCTTCAACAGCAGTCTTACCATGAAATCGAAAGCCAGCATACAACAATTAGTCAAGTGAAAGTCATCCTTCCCTTTAACTGGAACTAAGCCAATATCACATTTTGAATTATTAGCCCTCACAACCAGAGTAAACAATATTTTGTTTGAGGTAATTACCTTTTCTTTAATTACCAATTTCTGACAGTTTTAGAAGATAGCTCCCATCATTTCTTGGTTCTGTACACTTAAAGCAATTCTTTTATTTGTACATAGGATGTGGGTGATGTTGGCAAGGCCACAAATTATTACTCATCCTTATTTGCCTTGAGAAAGCAAACTGCTTGCTTGGCCACTTCAAAGGGTGTTAAAGGTCATGAGTCTGGAGTCACATGTGGGCTTCACTGGATAAAGATGTTAGATTCCCTTCCTTGAATCCAATGGTTATTTTTTTGCTTTTGTAAACCCACAAATGTGCAGTTTTTATATATTTCAATTTCACAACTTCCTAAAAAGGGATTTAACGCATGGCTTTTAAGTTTTTAGTCCCTTATCATAATCAGTGAAGCCCATGTGTTTGCTGATTATTTAAGGCACCATAACTACACAATGGTGATGGGGAGCTTTGCCCTTTGGCTGTGCATTTTGGAAGTTCACGATCAAAGTCCAACCAGGCAACACTTACTCAGTAATGCACGAAATGCCTCCTACTATTTGTACTTTTCAAACAGCCCATTGCCTAATGTATTGCAGAATAATGCATGCACAGATGAGTTTTTCTGCTGAATTTAGTGGCCCAGTTTTTGTGGTAGTAATGGCAGCGGTGAAACTGTCAACGTATGCCATCATCACTCCTCTAAAACTGACAGCAACTTTGAGTCCACACATGCACAGTTAAACATTGAAATCCAGAAGTTGCTGTCATGTCAGTGATTCTACACTTCTCCAGAGGGTGCACTGTTGAGGTCACGCAAGACTGCAATCAATTAGAAATCATCGAACTGATGAGAACTTCCATTCTTACGCTCTCAGTTTCATTGTAAAAACCCATGAAAATGCTACACCTTGTTGAAAGAGGTATAAATGGGTTTTTATCAGCATTTTAAGTTTTATTTGCACTGAAAGTATATTTTTATATTTGTGGAATGTCAAATGTCTTCATTAAGATAAGAATTACCACATATTTTAAAAATAACTTTAAAAGTTTGTTTATGATATTTTAACTTCTGCCATGAGTCCAAATCATGGAATCACAGAATCACAGTACAAAAGAGGCCCTTCGAGTCTGCACCAATACATGAGAAACACCTGACTTACCTACGTAATCCCATTTACCAGCACTTGGCCCATAGCCTTGAATGTTATGATGTGCCAAGTGCTCATCCAGCTACTTTTTAAAGGATGTAAGGCAACCCGCCTCCACCACCCTCCCAGGCAGCGCATTCCAGACCGTCACCACCCTCTAGGTAAAAAAGTTTTTCCTCACATCCCCCCCAAACCTCCTGTCCCTCATCTTGAACTTATGTCCCCTCATGATTGACCCTTCAACTAAGGGGAAAAGCTTCTCCCTATCCACTCTGTCCATGCCCCTCAATCTTGTACACCTCGATCAGGTTGCCGCTCAGTCTTCTCTGCTCCAACAAAAACAACCCAAGTCTATCCAACCTCTCTTCATAACTTAAATGTTTCAACCCGGGCAACATCCTGGTGAATCTCCTCTGCAATCACATCCTTCCTATAATGTGGTGACCAGAATTGCACACAGTATTCCAGCTGTGGCCTCACCAAGGTTCTATACAACTCCAACATGACCTCCCTACTTTGTAATCTATGCCTTGATTGATAAAGGCAAGTGTCCCATATACCTTTTTCACCACCCCACTAACATGCCCCTCTGCCTTCAGAGATCTATGGACACACACGCCAAGCTCTCTTTGTTCCTCAACTTCCTAGTGCCATGCCATTCATTGAATACTTCCTTGTCAAATTACTCCTTTCAAAGTGTATCATCTCACACCTTTCAGGGTTAAATTCCATCTGCCACTTAACCGCCCATTTGACCATCTCGTCTATATCTTCCTGTAGCCCAAGACACTCAACCTCACTGTTAACCACCCGGCCAATCTTTGTTATTCACAAACATACTAATCCTACCCCCCACATAGTCATCTATGTTGTTTATATAAATGACAAATAGGGGACCCAGCACAGGTCTTTGTGGTATGCCACTGGACACTGCCTTCCAGTCACCAAAGCATCCTTCTGTCATCACTCTGTCTCCTACAACTAAGCCAATTTTGAACCTAATTTATCAAATTACCCTATATCCCATGTGCATTTGCCTTCTTTATAAGTCTCCCATGTGAGACCTTGTCAAAGGCTTTGCTAGAATCCATATAGACAACATCAACTACACCACCCTCATCTACACACCTGGTCACCTCCTCAAAAAATTCAAATTTGTTAGGCATGACCTCCCCCTGACAAAGCCATGTTGACTATCCCTGGTCAAACCTTGCCTCTCCAAGTGGAGATAGATTCACTCCTTCAGAATTTTCTCCAATAGCTTCCCTACCACTGATGTGAGACTCACTGGCTGTAGTTCCCTGGCTTATCTCTACAACCCTTCTTAAATAGCAGAACCACATTAGCTGTTCTCCAGTCCTCTGCCAACACCTCCAATACCTTGTCACTCCCTATATTTGCTCAAGAACCTTGCAGTCTCTATCCCCAAGTTCAATACCTTCATCCTCATTCGCTTGGGTGAGGACAGATGTGAAGTATTCGTTCAACACTCTACTGATGTCCTCTGGCTCCACCCATAGCGTGCCCCCTTGGACCCTAATGGGCCCTACTCTTTCCCTGGTTATCCTCTTGCTATTGATATACTTAAAGAATATCTTGGGATTTTCTCTATTTTTACCAGCCAGAGCTCTCATATTCCCTCTTTGCTCTCCTAATTGCTTTCTTAAGCTCCACCCTGCACTTTCTGTACTCCACTAATGCCTCCGCTGATTTGCTCCCCTTGTACCTGTTAAAAGCCTCTTTTCCTTTTCATCGTAACCTGAATACCTCTGATCATCCATGGTTCTCTGGGTTTGTTACTCCTTCCTATCACCGTAGAGGGAATATGTTGAGCCTGTACCCTCCCCATTTCCTTTTTGAATGCCCCCCCCCCCCCCCCCCCCCCCCCCCCCCCCCCCACTCTGGCACTGCTCCTCTGTAGATTACCCCACAAGTAGCTGTTCCCAGTCTACCTTGGCCAGATCCTGCTTTATTTTACTAACATCCGCTCTCCCCAATCCAAAACATTTTTTTGCAACTTGTCTATTTCTTTGTCCATAACAAGACGCCGATGCTGCCAGGTGTGCTGAGTTTTTCCAGGTATTTCTGCTTTTTTTGGATTTCCAGCATCCGCAGTTTTTTGTTTTTACATTGTACCATGTTGTGGTCGCTATCACTAAAATGCTTCCCCACCACCACCTCAGCCACCTGCCCGGCTTCATTCCCCAGAATTAGGTCCAGCACTGCACCCTCCCTTATTGGACCCTCTACATATTGACCTAAAAAGTTTTCCTGTGCACATTTCAAGAAATCCACTCCATCTAAACCCTTAACACTATGTCTATCCCAATTAATGTTGGGAAAGTTGGAATCACCTATTGTTTTTACACACCTCCACAAATTGTGCACATATTTGCTCCTCACTTTCCCACTGACTATCTGGGGGCCTATAATAAACATCTAACAATGTGGCTGCCCCTTTTTTATTCCTAAACTCTACCCACAAAGCTTCATTCGATGCCCCCTCCAAGATATCATCTCTCCTTACTGCAGTAACTGATTCCTTAACTAATAATACAATGCTCCCTCCTCTTTTACCTCTCCACTGAAGATTCTATGTCCCGGAATGTTGAGCTGAGAATCCTGCCCCTCCCTCAACCACATCTCAGTGATGGCTACTATATCACAATTCCACATGTCAATCCTCACCCTTAACTCATCCATTTTACTTGTAATATTCCTGGCCTTGCTCTACTCCCATGAAATGTAATGCAGCTGTACTCCCTCTGACTTGATTGTTTTACTGTATTATGATGTGTCCCTATTTTGCTAACATTCTGTGTCCCCTCCCCCCTGCTGAATTAGTTTAAACCCGTCCCAGCAGCACTGGCAAACCCACCCACAAGGATGTTAATCCTGCTCTGGTTCAGATGTAGATTGTCCCGCTTGTACAGGTCCCACTTTCCCCAGAAACAGACCGTGATCTAAGAATCTAAAACCCTCCCTCTTGCACCAACTCTTAAGCCATGTATTCATCTGCGCTATTCTCCTATTTCTGAACTCGCTAGCATATGGGGATGCTTTGGGTATACAACTGACGTTCAACTTTAAGAAATTCCCTATCCTCCCACCTCCACGCACCTGATAAAATTCTACCCACTTTTTTTTAAATTTAGGATGGCATTAAACACTGAATCATTAAAAATTGTGATTCATTGCAGGAAGGTCTTGAAATCTAATTTGCAGTTGACTGCCTAGAAATTTTGTGACAGTTTCAGATTAGTTTCCTTTCCTCTCCTGAGCAGGATGGTAACTATGTTAAAAAATAAAGAATACCCATCAAATTTGTGATCAAAGTTCCTAATTCTTCCCTGACTTACTGGGGCTGTAAACTAGGACCAGGATATTAAATATTGCATGAGGTTTTCTGTAGTTGTTGGGAATAATTAGTCAGAATTCAAAATATATTCTTCAAAATGGAAATCAATTTACGTGGCATTATTCATCTACTTTAGTTAACTATGTTGTACTTATAAAATAGGAATATGACAAAGGTGGAATTAGTAAAGTGGTGATTGATACTATTTGCACAGTTCAAGAAAGGGACTTTTTGTAAATTAAATTATCCCAAGACGTTTCCAACAAGACAACCGGAATTTTGCTTGTCTTTCCCTTTTTGAAATTGCTCCCACAGAGGCATAACCATTATCTTGACCTTGGCAGAGTGCAGGAAGAATTCAGTGGAGAAAGTATTGGAGGGAAAATGAATGGTTGTGGAAGTCAGATGTCTTAGAAATGTGTCACAGAGCAGTAGGAATCCACACAGAGCTCCCTCTTTGTTTTTATTGGCTTCTATTTTCAAAATGCAAAATAAGAATTATGGAATCACTATGGTAGCAATATTTTTACTCAGAAAAATTGGTAATTGCTAGTGAATTGCAGTACATTTGCATACATATGGTAAATGTAATCTAATTGACTAATGAAATTAAATTGTTTTTTTTTCAGAAAATAACATTTTATACGAGTACATGAGTAATTTGACACATTACGGGTGTAAGTTAATGCCCACCCCCCCCCCACCCCCCCCCCCCCCAGCCCTGGTGGCGACTTTTGTGGCCGGGGAGCATTTAATCAGGTGGGAGGGTGGTGGGTAAGGACCCCACCATTGTTCCACCATTGCCCTGAATAAGTCCCTGGCAGGAATGCGAATAGATAGCCTTCCCGCCCTCACTGCCAATTGAGGCCCTTAAGCGCAAAATTAATACTCATTTAAGGGCCTCATGCTGCCACCGCTAGTAGTCACTCAGTGACTGGAGGGATCTTGCCATGCGGGAAGCCCAAAAAGCAAGCTGTGTTTGCTAGCAAGCAGCTGGGTGGGGGAGTGTTTGTGGAGTGGCTTATTGTCAGACTTGTGCTTGATTGAGGGACCAGGCATTGGGAAGGTGGAGGGTGTGGGGAGTGCTTTGAAAGCCACCTCTTTCCCTTGCAGCTGACCCTCCTCCCCCTCTTCCATGACCTCTACCCCATAACGCCTCTCCTATCATCAAACCCCTGTGCCTGAGTCCATGGCATTTTGAGGCTTTGGGCGGGTGTAGTACCGGCAGCAACCACTTCCTCTGCAGGCGGTGCTGCACAGCAATGAAGAGCTGCAAGCTCTGATTCCAACCCACGTGATCCTTGATCCTGGGGAAGGCCTTCTGGTTAAGAGCTTGATTTGACACTTTACATGGCAGGCCTTCTCAAAAAGCGGCAATGTGGGGCTCTTGCCAGCTGTCCAGCCAGTGGGCGAGACCCCGTCGCCTTCTTTAGATACCGCGCAACATGTGGTAAGCGTAACATGCTTGGGAGGAGCAGGTGACTTTTGACCTGTGATTCCCAAAGCTCTCCACCGCTGGGGATTTTCTTGCATTGTGGACAGGTTCTGTTGTAGACTAATTGCTAGAGATTAAACATTGTGTTTAGTCAACAACTCTATTATCATTGGCCATGTGACTGCCAGGATCATAGAAGACAAACCAAATGGAACCTGGCCGTTTTTTCATCCAGCAATGCCTATGTTTCTAATATTTTTGTGCTAATGTTTGAATTCACAAATGGTTAAATAAGTGGAAGCTAAATCAACCAAAACCTTCCATTTCTAATCAATTTTCTTTTCTCTGTTCTTTTATAGACAGTAATTTTATCCTTGCAAATGCACAGGTGGCAAAGGGATTCCCTATAGTTTACTGCTCAGATGGCTTCTGTGAACTCACTGGGTTTGCCCGCACTGAAGTCATGCAGAAGAGCTGTAGCTGTAAGTTTTTATATGGTGCTGAGACAAATGAACAGATAACACTTCAAATCGAGAAAGGTTTGGATGAAAAGACAGAATTCAAAGGAGATATCATGTTTTACAGGAAGAACGGTGAGTAATCTGATTCTTATTTTTTTTAAATCATAAAACCTGTACTGTACTAAAAATCCATGATGACTCTTTCTGTTACTGTTGAGAAAAATTGGAAACAAATAAAGCATAGTGCTAACAATGCAGTTTTCTCTCAAGCTACATTCCTCTCACTTACCTGCATCAACCAAGTGAAATGTCCTGCTGATTGTGCATTTCCTGTTCTGCAGAATTACAAGGAATACAAAGAAGTATTATTATAAATTTGTAAATTTAAACAGTTCTTGTAATATATTGGCCTGCTTATAATTGCTGCTTAAGTTAGATCCACTCATATCCACTGCTTGACTTATTTTAGGTTCCATTGTGCTAATATATGCAGTGCAACACTCCACTGTATATCGAAAGGCACATTGTGCAAATAAATCACTCCTGTCATGACATTCGTAAGTAATTTGTGATTTGGGCATTTTATTTTGCATAAACCAAGTTGCAGGATTTCAAAGTTGTATTTTAAATAGAATTATGAATAGAGCACATCTCAGTGAGTTATGTTAAAGGTCTGGGCACCAAACTTCTGAGCCATGAGGGCAGGAAGTCTGATTTTTTTTTTACCACAGTGGGAGCAGGCATTTAGAGGCCTAGTTATCCTGGGATCCTGTGGTTTTGAAACATGCTTCTTTTTGTAGATTGTGAATGTGAATCATCAGTTTTCCAAAGTTATCAAATTGTTGTGAATCTAAGACATTATTACACTTGCAGTCTCACAGCTGTCCATCATTTCCCCGCTGAATTATCGCCATCTGTTTTTCTACTGGTAATCAGTTAGGAGAGGGGACCAGGGATGGTATTTTTCTACTTTGATATTTACTTTGCCTGAGGAGGTCTTGTGGCACACTGAGTAGCATCCCTATGTTTGAGCCAGAAGCTCTGAGTTCAAGCCCCACTCCAGGACTTGAGGGCCATGGAAGTTGTGTTCATAACTTGGCCAAACTGGTTGGTTATCAACATGCAAATCCTTCCAATAGGCCTTTGATGGCAGTAAGAGTGGGAGAGTCTCCTGGTCAGCTAGAATTTGCAGAAGGCAATGGCAAACCACTGCAGTACCTTGCCAAGCATAACCATGGGCCAACGCATGGAAGTCCATGTAAGCCAGTGTCCTTGAAGGGCATGGTACCTGAAGAGAGAGAGATTTACTTCACAGTATTTTATGAAAATATTTCCGATACCAGCTTGTTTAATAGATTAGGAAGTATCGCTTTCTTCAAATTCTCTAATTCTTCAGAGTTCACATTCAAATGTGGAATTAGACCATCTCAGTTTAGGATATTAGAAGTGTGAACATATTCAAGTGATGCACATGTTACCTCTTGTAGGCAAATGTCAAGGACTAAAATAAAAATTAATAACTGGTGAATGAATTTAAGTGCCACCATGGAGGAAAAAAGAAAGGCAGGAATTTTCCACCACCGTTGGTGTCAGGCGTCGTGGCAGGCATGAGTGGACAACATGGCAAGAAGGCCAAAAATTGGTTTTATGCCATCATAAAAGCAGTGTGGAATTGTCTGCTCCACCCATCAATGGTGGACCATCTTTCCCACCATCCAATGTCGAGAACCTAATTCCAACGCATTTGCATCTAATCATCTTGCCTGCTCACCGGAATCATCCCCCCTGTCCAATTTACTGCCCATGTCAGTGGGAAAACACGCTGGTCCAGAACACACCTGGACAAGTGTGACGTACAGCCGTCAGGAGTTACCATTAGGGCCTTGCTCACATTGCGGATATCTGAGGAGTAGAGGATGCTGGAGCCCGACAGCAACCAGATCCTGGAGGAACACGTGCATCACATGCTTGCTGGAGTCTCATGGACATGGCTCTGCCACAAAGCAGCTCACAGAAGATGGGAGGTCTCCATTGGTGTCTGGGGTCTGCTTTGGAACATCACAGTCTTGGCAATGGGCTGCTACAGATGATGGCAAGGGGTAGGGGGAGAGGAAGGTTCGGCTGTGAGTGGGGGAAGAAGGTGTACCAGTTGAGGGGTGCTGGTGAGATTGGGGGGGTCAATGAAGGTGTTGAGGGGGTGAGGTGAGGATGGGGGGAAAAAATTTGTCAGGGGGTTGTGATGTTAGGAGGGTGGAATAAAGGTGTTGAGGAGCTGAGGTTGGGAGGGGGAAAGGTAGTATGGGGGGAGGAGGGTGTAGCGGGGGAGAGTGCGGCATGAGGAAGTAGGTGTAAGGGAGAAAAATTTTGGAAGGGAATAGGATTCCAAAAGGAAGAAGGATTCGGAACAAGGAAGGAGTCTGGGGAAGGAAGGAGTTTGGAGGTGGGAAGGTATTTGGGAGGAGGAGGGAGTAAGGATGGAGGAGGGAGTAGGAGTGGAGTAGGGAGTAAGAGGGGGGTATGTCCAGTGAATGTGCAAGGGACGGGTCTGTGGAGTCAATCAATGACTGCCTCCTGTTGGGCATGGTAGGAGGAAATGGTGAGTATGAGAGGGGGCAGAGTGAGCCGGGAGGATGACGGTCGACGGAAGCGATAGAAGGGATGCCAAGGGTGGTTGGAGGGGACTCAGACGCAGACACGGACCCTGGGGTGGGAAGGAGGTGATTGGGGAGGTCAATGGATGGGGAGTGGGATTCTCAGGAAGGTAAGGAATGTGCATGTTCACCTGGACATTCTGGAAAGAAAAGGGTTCTGGTTGGTATGTGTTGGTGGGGGGGGGTGGGGTGGAAGTTGATGTCAGGGAGTGTCAACAGTGATGGAGGCAAGGACATGGGTGACTGGGGGAGGAGAAAGGACAGGGAGCTGAGAAGAAACTTAATGACACCATGGCTGTTAAAATTGAAAGTGGGCGGAGCCTCATGTTGGACGGGCACAGGTGCTGCCTGGGAGTGTGATCAGTGGGTGGGTGGAGATGCAGGTCAACTCAAAGGGACAACTAAAAGCAAACCCCAGCAGACAGCATTGCAAATGCTCAGGACAGTGAAATGAGTGTGATGGAGGAAGGCTCCCCATCTGTGGGAGATTGATTGCATGAGGCTCTGAAAGGCCCCGCCACAGACACTTCTCCCTCCAGAATCACTTGTGGTCCAGCTGCTGAACTGCTAGTGGTGGGGGATGTAGTGGGAAGACTCGCAAAACCTATAAATGAAGCTGAAAGACACCTTTACACATTATTCAGTGAAAGTGAATATATTTTCAGATTGTAAAGTGACAAAATGTATTCACCTCTGCAACCATGATCAGAATTTCTTAATTTTTGAATGTCTTAGACTTCTAGGTGTTGCCCTGACAACCGTAGCAGGATTGGACACACCTGTGCAATGTTTGGCCATGTTGCCCCTGATGACTTTGGCATGAGTCCTCTAGAAAGCCAAGGCCTTGGCTTGCATTGGCTGTCCTCCTGTAGACCAGCTGCTCCCTCTGCAAGAGAGGACAAGGTTGAGGGGATCACAAGGAAAGAGGACTCGGAGGGAGAGGACAGCCTCTGAGATTCCTGAGTGGATGACCCAGGGGTGTCCAGCTGTCACTCCTCCTCCCTTCAGGTGCCCAAGGGCCCTGGCTTGACTCCTTGAGGGGAAGAAGCATCTGGGGGGATGTTGAGGTGCCCCATTACCCTCTGGCATTGCCACCACAGGAACTCATCCATGACTACCGCGATGGAGTACAGGTCCTCACACATCTCCACATTCTGCTAGGACAGGGTTTCCATGGCATCCATCATCCTTCCCATGGAGACCTCCGTATGTGTACATGTGGGCACCACTTCATCAGAGAGCAGGCAGACACACTTCTCTGACTCACGTACCGCTCTGTTGAGGGCTTCCAACAGCTCTGTGTGATGTTCTCCCGCGTTCTGCTGACTCGCAATGATGAGTTGGAAGGCCAAATCCAGAGGCTCGTCATCTGACTACAGACCTCACAGATGCCTCATTCCCAACAGTCCTCTGAGTGCTGGGGAGCTTGGCTGAGCCCACTTCCTCCTGCTGCAGTGATCACCAGATTGTGAACCTGAATCTAATCTGGTTCTAGGTCCCACTGAGGTGTGTGTTTCTGTGCTGGTGCAGGGTGTGGGTATACACTATGACAGGTCTTCCAGCTCTTGTTTCCAGCTCTTCAATGGAGGAGGTGCCCTCTTGGCTGGAGGTGAGGTCCTGGATTGAGCTGAGGGACTGGCTGTCTGAGAGTGTCAGTCGCTTGGCAGAGCTCCCTGTGAACCAAAGTAGAGATAATTAGTGCATGGCAGCAGTGATAAGCAGGAGAGAGAGCACTCACAGTTGTGTTGAGAGAGGGATGATGGGATGCAGGATTCTCATGTAGGTGTTCACCACTGACCTCACCGTCACCACAGGCACGGTCCACGTCCTCACCAATCAGCGCGATGGCACACTCTTCAAAGTGAGTGAGGGGCCTAATGTGGGCCACTCCACCCCTGGCCTGGGACCTCTCCCTGCTGATGTGAGCAGGCTTCTCCTGCATGAAAACAGATGGAGACAGTGTGAGCAGGATGCAGGGCACTGTGTGGTATGCTTGTGTAGTGAGCGGAGCCATGGACAGGATGAGGACTCGAGCTCCAGAGGATATGAGCCTGATGGAGATATAAGGGCGTGCTTGAGAGTTAGTGATGTTGCTCCTTGAGAGGTGAGATCCCTGTCGATGTGCGATGGGTTTATGAGTGTGTGAGTTAAGAATGATGAGGTGGTTGACTTTACATGGTTGAACGGATGAGATCATTCATCCTCTTCCTGCACTGAATGGCTGATCTCTATTCTGACTGCTACTGACACCGCCCCCCGGGCTGGATTGTTGACACTGGTGGACCTCCCGCGGCCAGAGCGGGGCCAAAGGACACTGTGGCAGTTTTCCACTGCATCCAGCAGGCGCCCTGGAGAGGCATCAGTAAATTTAGGAGCTGCCATCTTCTTTGCTTGGGGCCATCTGTCAATTGGAGAACTCACCAAAGACATGAAATAAGCATGCGCTCTGGTGTGCTTCAAATACGGTGCCTGGAGTGTGGAAGTGCTGAGGTCACGACATGGTGGGCAAACCCAAGCCCACCCGCTAACGAGCCCCGTGATGCATAAGTAATGAGGTGAGACGTGCCAGGAATGGGATGATACAGCGCAAAAAGGCGCCTTTGCAGCTGGCGGGTTAAACGTCCTTTTTCCCAGCTGCTACTGCACTCAGTGCAAATCTGGGACGATTCCACCCAAAGATAATTAGCTGGGGTCCTACTCCTGAAGTGCTTACATGTGGAAATGAAAGGATTAGATTATGCAGTGATATCCACCTGATTGAATTGCTACTATGCCTACTGTCAAGACTCATGTATGAAGACTGGCCACTTTGGGTGAGGTAGAGGAAAGATTGTCAAATATAAAGCAGCTTGCAAGCAAAGAGGTAATATTAAAAAAGAATGCACCACGCTTCATCCATTGTGGCTTTATTATCTAAATACATTTGTGGAATTATAATCCTTTATTTGCAAACCAGAGAAAGTACATGTTAAAGAATCTGAAATTATTAAGATATTGTTTATCTCTGAACTGGTGCCTCTGATCCCCAGTACTGAAGGGATAATTTAATGATGTATAGCTCTCCATGGAGATGCACTTACTTATCTCTCATCTGCTTTAGTATGGAACATCTCTTCCGCATTCAGTAAGTATATTTCAACTCCAGCTGTCTAGCTCCACACACAAATCCAACATCGAGGGCCGATGATTCAGTGGTGGGTGCTTGATGTGCTGAAGTACAACACGATAGGAATTTTAGCAGTGGGCGATAGTGTAAAGTGGGCAATATCAATTTGACTGATTATAATACACTCCGCCCAAATTTTTTATTCATTTATGGGATGTGGGTTAGGCCAGTATATATTGCCCATCCCTAATTACACTTGAGAGGGTGGTGGTAAACTGCCTTCTGGATCCGCTGCAGTCCATGTGGTGTAGGTACACCCACAGTGCTGTTAGGGAGGGAGTTCCAGGATTTTGACCCAGCGACAGTGAAGGAACGGTGATATATTTCCAAGTCAGGATGGTGAGTTACTTGGAGGTGAAACTCCAGGTGGTGGTGCTCCCATATCCCTGCGCCTTTTTGCGCTGTATCATCCCATTCCCGGCACATCTCGCCTCATTAATTATGCGTTCACGGGGCTCGTTAGCGGGTGGGCTTGTGTTTGCCCACCATGTCGTGACCTCAGCACTTCCACACTCCAGGCACTATATTTGAAGCACACCAGAGCACATGCTTATTTCATGTCTTCTGTTGAGTCCTCCAAATGACAGATGGCCCCAAGCAAAGAAGATGGCTGGGGGGAGTGAATGTTTGTGGAAGAGATGTCAATCAAGCAACTGCTTTTGCTTGGATGGTGTTGAGCTTCTGGAGTGTTGTGGGAACAGCACTCATCCAGGCAAGTGGAGAGTATTCCATTACATTCCTGACTTGTGCCTTGTAGATGGTGGACAGGCATTGGGTAGTCAGGAGGTGAGTTACTTGCAGTAGGATTCCTAGCTTCTGACCTGCTCTTGTAGCCACAGTATTTATATGGCTAGTCCAGTTCAATTTCTGGTCAATAGTAACCCCCAGAACGTTGATAGTGGGGGATTTAGCGATGGTATTACATTGAATTTCAAGGGGCGATGGTTAGATTCTCTCTTGTTGGAGATGGTCATTGTCTGACACTTGTGTCACACGAATGTTACTTGCCACTTGTCAGCGTAAGCCTAGATATTGTCCAGGTCTTGCTGCATTTGGATATGGACTGCTTCAGTATCCGAGGAGTCATGAATGGTGTTGAACATTGTGTAATCATCAGCGAACATCCCCACCTCTGGTATTATGGTGAAAGAAGGTAATTGATGAAGCAGCTGAAGATGTTTGGGCCTAAGACACTCCCCTGAGGAACTCCTTCAGTAATGTCCTGGAGCTGAGATGATTGTCTTCCAACAACCACAACTATCTTCCTTCCTCTAGGTATGACTCCAACCAGTTGGGAGGTTTCCCCATTCCCATTGACTCCAGTTTTGCTAGAGCTCCTTGATGCCATACTCAAATGCTGCCTTGATGTCACCTCACCTCTGGAGTTCAGCTCTTTTGTCCATGTTTGAACTAATGAGGTCAGAAGCTGAGTGATCCTGGCAGAATCCAAACTGAACATCAGTGAGCAGGTTA
The DNA here is from genome assembly GCF_017639515.1 of Carcharodon carcharias. Lineage (NCBI taxonomy): Eukaryota > Metazoa > Chordata > Chondrichthyes > Lamniformes > Lamnidae > Carcharodon > Carcharodon carcharias. The sequence goes on along the minus strand of NC_054469.1, from coordinate 78,620,331 downwards.
TTGCTAAGCAAGCGCCACTTGATAGCACCGTTGATGACACTTTCCATTACTTTACTGATGATTGAGCAAGGAGTGATGGGGCAGTAATTGGCCAGGTTGGATTTGTCCTGCTTTCAGTATACAGGGCATACCTGGGCAATTTTCTACATAGCTGGGTAGATGCTAGTGTTTTAGCTGTACTGGAACAGCTTGGCTAGGGGCATGGCAACTTATGGAGCTCAAGTCTTTAGCTCTATTGCTGGAATCCCTATGCAGTTTAACAGCCTGTGCTAACCCTGCACTCGAATTGTGCACAAGGCTCTCTGATGCCCCCCACAGATATGTAAGTTCTGATAATGTAACAGGAATGCCTGGGCAGCAGTTCAGCTGCTGAACGTCACTGAATTATTTCAGTGAACTGCCATGCATTATTATATCTGATCAGTTCATTTTAGTTGAAGAAAATACAGCACCTAGTGAGGCACTGTGATGGTATCATTGGAGCAAGACTATTATTAGCCCCAGAAACTACTTGGAAATGGAGCACTTGATTGTTAGTCAGATATATAGGCCTAAATATGCTCAATTGCCAACTCTGATGCACAGAGTCTAGTCAGAAAATCAGATCACTGCTAATAAAATTTCCCCCCAGCACTCAGGCTATGGGCTCAATTTTTAGGCCCTGCTGACGTTAGGATTGGAGTTGGGTGGGCTGACACTAAAAATAGCGCCACCTGCATGCCAGTTCCTTGGCTCCATCGCGCGCCCCCGGGCCATTTTTGCGAAGGCAGGATGGTGATGGTGGGTTGGAGGGGGGATGCGGCTGGGCCCGCACATACTGGGTAGTCAACACAGCTTAGTATGGGCTATTTAACGCTGACTAAAGGTGACTGAGTGGATGTTTCCGTCAGCCCCCAGCCCCTACAGGCAGTGGCAGCCACATTAGCTGCCTGGCGGTGGCCTCTTGGTGGTAGGCCAGGGAACTGGCACTCCCGGTTGGACTGTAGGCCCTCCCTGTCTGCATGTGTGCTCCAGCCGAAAGCTCCATTTTGAAATGCCCCCTCCTTTACTCAGCTGCCATCACAGCCTGCTGCTCCTTTTAAGCTGGAAGGTAGTTCATTGTTCCTCCAGCTTTAAGAGTCCACCCACCATCCTTAGTTGGACAGGGAACCTGCCCTCAAGCCATTAATTAACCGCCCCAGGAAATATGGCACACAGAGCTGGTGGCCACTGCTGGGACTATAGTCATGCAGTCCCAGCAGACCAAGGAACCTGGGCTGACAGTTAATTCTGGGGTCTTGCCAGAGCTGAGTTGGCAGGTCTCGGCAAGTTGGACGGGGGGGTGGGGTGCCTGATTCCAGAGACAAGGAGGGGATGGTTAAAGGGCGGGGTGACCTTGGTGGGGTGCCTCCGATGGGCCTAGCGGGTCCACAAAAGAGGTTTCCCTCCCTTGTTCAACCAACAGATGCAACTAAAGATACCATTAATTCGCCACTTAAGACCTCAATAGGTACAAGCATGGGCAGGAGCGCAATGCTTCCCAGTCTCCAACCTAATTGAGACTGGAGGGGGGGCACAGTATCTGCTGGATTTTGTGCCCCCTGCCACCTGCCATCATACCTGCCAACAGGGGAGTGTTTAATCCAACCCACAGTGTGGGCTTCTGATTCCGATTTCAGCCAGACAGCAGAGTTCAGAAACCCACAGGGAAAATCCTACCCTGTGTCTTATAGCCACAGTTCCCATCTAGAAACACAAGCCTTGCCATTTTAAACAGCACACAAATTTATCTTGCTATCCAACAGATACTGTCTGTGGTAGCTTTCAACTGAAAGCGCAGACCTCAAATACCCACTCTTAAACTGAACAAAAGCAACCAGCAGCCAAACAAGTCAACTTAATCGGCAGAATTTTGCCTTCGGCAAACAGGGGGCGGAGACCACTTGCCGAAGCACAAAATGACGTGGGATGACATCGGATAGACCCCCTGACATCATCCCGGCCCATTTAAATATTCAGGAAGGCGGGCCTGCAGCAAAATCAGCTGTGCACCCGCCGACCTGTCAATGGCCAATTGAGGCCATTGACAGGATCAATTAAACAATTAAAGGACCTGCCCGTTCAACCCTAAGGTTGGTGGGTAGGCCAGGAGCCCCGGTGGACAAAAGAAAAAACATGAGACCTCATCCACCAGCAGGATGAGGTTTCATGCAGGGTTTAAAAAGTTTAATGAACTTATTATGTAAATTATGAAAATGTCCCATCTCATGTGACATTAACACAAAAGGGGGACATGTTAGGGAATTTTTTTTTTGTATTTTTCATAGTTTTAAAAGTGTAAGCGATCTCCCTGAGGCAGCACTTAGCCTCAGGGAGATGTGCGCTCTTTTGTGCGCATGTGGGGAAGAGCCCACTCTCACTTTTGGGGGAATCTCCCCCCACCCTCACAGGAAGCGCATAGCGCTTCCCACTGGGTGTCATGCTGGGCGGGCCTTAATGGCCCGCCCTCGTAAAATGGAGGTGGGGCCCACTTCTCCGGCAGGGATTGGCTTCCCACCCGCCGGAGTTTGGGTCAGGCCCGCCTGCCCAACAGGCAGAAAATTCTGCCCAATGTTCACATTATACATTTCTTTGATATTAAGAGGATAACATTCATTGTCCCCTCACTACCACCCCCCGCACCTCTCCGCCTCCCACGTGCATGCTACTTAATACATCCTGGTCACATTTTTGAAGAAAGCAGTTTGTGCAGCAACAAAACTTGGTGCAGCCACTGTAAGGCATGGGTCAGCAAGCTGGGAGCAGCACCAAAAGCAATTTATTGCCTAGTATGTGGAATTACAAGCAGAATAATTTCCTATCACAACACCTCCACACCATCAAAGGTGATCTCTCCATTCTATTTCAAATCTAGTGGAACACCACAGCACTTTATACTATCGCACACCTCCCTCCAAAAGGCCAGAGTGGTTATTACCAATCAGTGAGTACATTGCAATTATATGACTCTCTTGACAGTTTGAAGCTGAGCTGGCAATGTGATGACAGAAATGCTTACTAAGCTATTTCTTTGACTGTTATGGATGAAATCTTCTAACTTGCAACATTTTTGCTGCATCAGTTTTAATCTGTTAAAGTAAACAGGACATGGTGAAAATCTGTATTTTCCTTTTATTGAATTTCTTTTTAAGAATAACCAAGCCACAGTCCCTAGTGGTTCAGCAGTTGTTTCCAGTTGATGTGTTCAACATTACATGGAAAAGGTCATGTTTCAGAAAGAAATATCTCTTGATTTGGCTAGAACATACATCTTTCCAAATTACCATACTGCACTATCTAGTGGGTGACTGAATAAGAAGCTTTGTTTTAATAATTAACCATCTTTTTTATAGACCACGAATATTGATTCTTGTTTTATTTGTCTCCCAAGCTGGAGTGGGAGTTTTGAAAATGGAAAAGAAGGACATATCTGTCATTCATATTATTCACCCTTTATTCACATTGGAGTCATTTTCACTGGTATTAAAAATAAAGTTTTCGAGAAGAAATTTACAGTGCAGGTACAACAGTAAATGAGTAATGTTTTTCACCATTAAGCTGATTTGGATTTTTTTTTGCTGTTCTTTTGCCTCCTCTTTGTTTCTCCATTTTCCTTCCTTCCCTTTATCTGAAGCCCTCTCGGTTCTATTCTTCTTATTGTTGCATACTTGCATTTCCTTCTTTATATACTAGTGATCCATTGGGATAGAAATTAATTTACATTGTATCCAATTTTAGGGTGTAAAATACATGCAAATAATATTAATTTAACACTGGATTGGTTTGTACCCATGGCTTGCTAAATCTGTGGGTCCCATTTTTGGCATTCCGGGTACCTGCTTAAAAGAGGTGTTGGCACCCTGAATATGTTAACGCAGGGCAGTAGTGTCTGTTAAATGGTCCCTTCACAAATTTATACACCGCCATTGCCTTGCTCAGGGTTCCTCAGCATTCCCTGTGGCCACCGACTAAAGGTACATTTATTTCCTTTGTAAAAAAACTTTGTGTGGAGCCAGGATTGAAAAGTATTTTCCCTTCAGCCTAAGCAAAATGTTCCCCTTTCTGTTGCCTGTTCCAACCTCCTCCAAGAATTTACCTGAGGTTGGTGTCCTGAAATTTAATGCTTCAGAAGGCAGAGCACCAGACCTCAACAGTTCACCCTTAATATTTAGATAAGCCCTAAAGCCCAATTTTCAGGCTGGCCATGGGTTTCGCTGTTATTGGATTCTGGATCTGAAAACAGACCCAGAATAATTTCTACCCAACTGATCACCCAGAATTGGCAGAAGGATTATGGCTTAAACTGACAGGTGCATAGAAGAATTGGAGTATCTGGGTGGTGTTGGTCGGAGGATGGGTGAGCTGGTATCCTTACTTTGTTAAAGGAAGATGCATGTGCAATATACAAACCAGTAAAGCCCATGAGAACAAAATCACCACAGTTCCTAAAGGCATACATTGGATGATTTAATATGGGATCAGTACATTATAAAATCCTACGGCTATTTTAATCTGTTAAGCTATAAGCCAATGAAAAAGAAACTGCTGACTATTTGAAAGCCAAGTATCAGAAGATAAAGGAGCCAGGATTCACTTGTCTAACCTTTCACATTATATTAATACTCAGAGGAACATAGGGTATACAGGACCAAAAAAGATATTTCAGCTAACTGGTCAGTCCCAGCATTCGAAGACAGCTCACTACCGATATCCCTCCCTTGATTTTTTTCACTAAATACATGTCCAATGTCTCTTAAAATGATCAGTCTTGAATGCCGCCCTGAACATGTAGATATGAAATTACACAATGGAGTTGATTTTCAGTCCCCTACCAACCAGGAGCCAGGTTTGTAAACAAATCAAAATGGCTGTACATTAATTATAACCCCATGCTTCCTTAGACTCAGGGATGGTGCCAGAGACTGGCAAATTGCAAATGTTACATCCTTGTTCGAAAAAGGATGTAAAGAAAAATGCAGCAACTACAGGCCAGTCAGTTTAACCTCGGTAGTGAGGAAACTTCTGGAAATGATAATTTGGGACAAATTTGGGTCACTTGGACAAATGTGGGTCAATTAAGGAAAGCCAACAAGGATTTGTTAAGGGCAAATCATTTTGAACTAACTTTCTGGAGTTTTTTAATGAGGTAACAGAGTGGGTTGATGAGGGTGATGTTGTTGATGTTGTGTACTTGGACTTCCAAAAGGCATTAGGGATAAAGTACCACACAACAGACTTGTGGGCAAAGTTATAGCTCATGGAATAAAAGGGACAGTAGCAACATGGTTGCAAAGTTAGCTGAGTGACAAGAAACAAAGAATAATGGTTAATGGGTGTTTTTCAGACTGGAGCAAGGTTTGTAGTGGAGTTTTCTAGTCCATTTAAATTACGGTCCAATTACATCAATAGTAACTCAATGCAATTTTCAGGTATCAGTTTGTGGACTGTGTGCTATCATCACTCCACCTCATTAATAATTGGGGCTGAGAGGCCTGAGCTGTGGTTCTATTGTCCACTGTCCCTTTTATGCCTTGAGCTCTGACTTTGCTCATAAGGCTGTTGTGTGGTACTTTATCAAATGCTTTTTGGAAGTCAATGAACACAACATCAACAACATTACCCTAATCAAGCCTCTTTGTTACCTCATCAAAAAACTCAAGCAAGTTAGTTAAACATGACTTGCCGTTACCAAACTGTGCTGGCTTTCCTTAATTAACACGCATTTTCCCAGATGAGTATCAATTTTTCCCCCGAATTATCATTTCTAAAAACTTCCCACCACCGAGGTTAACTGACTAGCCTGTAGTTGCTGTGCTTATCTTTACATCCTTTTTTTGAACAAGTGTGTAACATTTGCAATTCTCCAGTCCTCTAACACTATTCCTGAGACTAAGGAAGGGTGGAAAATCATAGCCTCCGCACTTCAATAAAAGAGGTCTTAAGATTTTGACATGTAGGTGCGCAGCTTGGAGACAGGAAGTATGGAAGTTCAAAGCTATTGGCCTGAATTTTACCTTTGGTGGGTGTGTGCGATCAGCGGGCCTGGGAGCAGTCGGGAAATGAACCCTGACCGCGATCGACACCCGACCGCAATTTCATGCTGGCTGGCCAATTAACAGCCAGCCAGCATGAAACACGTGCTGAAAAGCTCAGTGCTGCCGAGCTGGGGGCAGGAAGAGGGCAGGCGATGATGTTTCCTTGGGTGTGGGTGAGTGCTGTGAGAAAGCTCCCTGAAGGCAAACAGCTGCCTCATGGAGCTACAGAACTGAAAATGCTAAAATAAAGGTTTAAAAAGCTGCAAAAAAATTGTCCATGCATCACAATCGATCACCTGAAAATATAACTGATAAAAATGCTAGCCACAGATAGTTATTTTTATTTGATTTCATAATGGAAATTTCATCCTGCCCTTGGATGAGGTCTGATGAAAAATGCAAAGGCCGCCTGGCCTATTTGCCCATCCACCAACCATAAGGTTGGACAGGCCACAAAAAAATTGGAGACAATTGCGCTGTTAATGGGCTTAACCGGCTTCTTAATTGTCAGCGGGTGCACTTCCAACTTTTGCATGCACCTGCTGAGTGAAATATTGCTTGAGTGTGCAATGTCGTTGGGATGCTCGTCCGATGTCTTCTCGCACGATTTTATGCCCGATCATGTCAGGTGCACGCCTGCCTGCAGGACATAAAATTTAGCCCTTTATCGCAAATCAATCTGAAATCACAGAATCCATCTGCTGATTTTATTTCCAAATTTTGCACCCCCATTTCCACTGCAACAGCCCCTTCCCACCCCAAATCCCCACTCCAAACCTGCCTTTAAATTAATATCAGGGCTCTGCTTGATGAATATGCTGTTTGATATTTATCTGCTGGAATATCTAACCATGGGATCAAGATACTGTGCCTTCATCTTTGAGGGCCTGACAAACTGGTATAATTGGAGTGGCAGCTATGGCCTGATAAGAGTCCAGAAAAACCTAGTGTAACTTGTTTTTTCTGAAGGCAAAGTTGCTGAAGAAAGAATCTGTTCCACCTGATAAATAAAGTTACGGAGCTCTCAGTTCATAAACTCAGGAAATTTTCAATGTTGCTTTCTTTCAAACATGGCCAAACCTTTGGATCATGTACTATAAACTTGTTTGATTATTGCAGTTGTGCAGTAACTTAATGTCTGAAATTTATCTTATAAATACTTTCAAATAAATGTATGTTTTAATGGAAATAAATCCTCATCTCTGGAGATAATTCAAATTTTCATCTTCTTATCCAGTATGATCGAACCCCATGGATATATCAAGGAACCTTTACTGGAAATATATAACAATCTTGAGTGCGCTAATAGCCACACTAACAACCAATTTAAGAGAATCAATCAAGCTTACAACTTGGCTCATTTATACTTGCTAGAAGTGACATATATTCATATGCAGGGACCTGTCCTCTGCAAACAAAAGGAATATGTTCAATCTTCATACCTATTTTGAATTATCCAGGAGCTTGGAGAGCCTATAATTTCCAGTTGCTTTCTCCATGGCCATGCCTCAGCCAGTCAGACTTGCCAAATGATCAGCATCCTTTCCTCCTGCAGTATAAATTGTTGTGATTGTTTGAAATTTGGCATTCTTGCATTTGTCTTAATGATTGCATGCTGAAAAGCTTTGGCAATATGTTTCTCTTTTCAGCAATGTTCAAATAGATTAGTTGTTAGCAAAACATAAGAACATAAAGTGTTTTTTATTCATTACAGTTTAGATTTGATGGAAAAGAATTTCATTTGCTGATTGATAAAGGTCAGCTTAAATCTCTGTACAGGATGGGAGGAGTGTGTAGTTTCTCTTGTCCCGCTACTTCACAGGTCGCACCATAAGTGTAAATGTTTAATTCATTCACCAAAATGGCCAATTGTTTACTTTTGCTTTTGCTAGACCCAGAATAAGAGAGACTTTAACCAGGTTTCTTTAAACAAACTCTGAATGATTGATTTATTATGTAGCAAAACTGAGTCCAAAAAAACAAGTTCAAAACATAAAACTCATTTCAGTCAGATGATTTCCAGAGGTCTCTGCCTTTAAAAACAAACAGTAGTTTTTTTTTTTCTCCAGCAATTCAAGTAATTAAAGTTCAAATAAACAAATAGCTTTTGTCTCCTCAAATGCATTGTTGGACTTTTAGCTGAAACCAAGTGATTTCTTGGAAACTACAAGCTGCTCACAATCCAAGGTGAGCTTATAACCCTTTTAAGAAACTCCAGGTCAGTCCCTAAGAAAGCTTCCTGTTTCCAATGTCCTTGCAATTTTTAAAACACATTTAATTCTTGAAAATATGGATTCCTAACATTTTAGTCTGACAGTTAAAATGGTTGAATCATCATTTATTTGGTCTGACATTTTGTGCTTTGCTTTAATTCAAGCATGGTATTTCAACTTACGATTCTGAATTACCTGATATATTACAGATGATTTATCTCTAGTGTTTCCACCACAGTTGTGCTCGATTATATTGCCAGCTGCCTTACTGCTTTGGAACAGATTGAGTAGGTGCAATCTGTTCTGTATTATGAAGAAATCAACATTTTATCTTTACAAACTATAGTGTTAGCATACATGCTGTGTTGTAACTGAACTAAGGTCAGATCAGGAATTTTGGGATGGTGCCATAACTGGTTTTGAAGCTACTTTAAACCAAGAATTGAAGAACATAGGCATTGAAATTTTCCTGTGGAATTATTAATATATAATTGTATTTAGCATTCAATAACTAGTATTGTCCATTATATTGGCAAGGCCATGAAGATAAGAAAATGTTAATCATTCTGTTTTATAATCACTTCTGACCATTAATCATATTTCTTCCATGCTGACATGGTATTCTTTTGCTTCGTTCTAAATCAGCAGTTAATCCAATTCCTTTTCAGTTATCATTAATTATCAGAAGCATAAAATTGGAAATTACTTTTGGCAGAAAAGACTTTTTTATACAGAGTTGCGGCAAAAAGCAAGATGTGGGACAAAACAGGACTGCTCTTGTAAAGAGCACAGGCTTGACAGGTTGAATAGCCTCCTTCTGTGTTGTACATTTCTATCGTTCAAACCTAGTTAACTTCCCCCTTACAGAATATCAACACTGCCATCTTCCCATTTCCAGCATCCAATTGTCTTTTAAGTAAGTCCAGTATCTGAGTCTCGACTATCCTTAGAGCACAGGTTGACAATATTTTATAGATAAAAATAGACCGATCTTGCTGGTGGATTGGATGTGGGAGAGGGAAACGAGCTGCAGAGGGGTGGGGAGTGGAGGGGGGTGGGGGGGAGGTGGTGCAATGTCAAGCAGTATATCCTGGTACTGTATTTTGGAGCTGACAGTAGGAAAATTGAGTCTGTGCCCAAATCTGAATAACATGGAGAAGTTGATGAAGATTGTGCGAACTTAAAATCTAAAATGAGTGATGCAGCGCATATTGTAGCAGCTTCTGTGAGTGAACACACAATCAAAATTATGTGCATCACACATGGATGTCACATTGCAGCTGTCAGAGCCTTAGGTGCCAAAAATGCATGAAGCTGTAAGGACAGCAATGACTTGTTAGGAGCTGGGCTCCGTATGCACCTTGTAGGAGGAATTGCAACTGGTCATGCAGGTGAACCATTGGATGCTACAGTAGACTTCTGTCCCTTGTCATATAAGTTTATGAATTTCCTCTTTTGTGACAGTACTTTATGAACATGAAGTTCAACACAAATGTCAGGGGATCACCCTTTGGGGATAACAATGGCAATGTCTCAGGAAGATAATGACACTGTGGTTGAAATAACCACAGATAATATTGTTGTGAAACCATGCTTTATAAAAATGATTTTGTGAATTTACTGGCTGTAAAGCAGTAATTTAATTAAAAAAAAATAAAGTCACATTCCAATGACTTGAAATCACAGTCAAAGATGGCTGAACATTTGCATCACTGTACCTCCTACATTCCAAAGCAATAAAATTGAGCCAACTGGTCTGCAATATCTCACCAGGAACAATTGCCTTGAAGGAGAATGAATGAGGACTATCTCCTACCCAATTAGCAAAGCTTTCAGATAATCAACTGGATACTCAACTTGGTGGGGACATAATCACTTGGACAATGGAACACTGGCTATGAAAGGATTGCGCTTAGATGTAATCTAGTCATGTAATCCAGGCAACTGGAATCCACTAGCCTTGGCTGTATTTGTGTCACTGGGAAGTTGGAGAGAGAGGGTTATGTGACAAGCCAGCTAACCCTTTTTGAGCACTTGCTTTCTCTGCAGATGAACAAAGCAAGTGAGATGCTGGAGAAATGAGATCCCTGTGTGGGATTCTCTCTCCCTCTGCACAAATTTTTATAAGTTCAAACCCTGCCTACTGTTTGACTATCTATCTGCCACAACGATTAAAAAAAAATAACTCAGCCCAGCAGCTGCTGTTTCTGGAAGAAGAGATAAATCAACCATCAACAGCTTTATCGCCTTAATGCAGAACCCAGGAGAACCATCGAGTTCAGCCAGAAGCCAGCCAAGTCCCCAACATTCAAAAGCTATATAAATTTTCTGGATCCTAAATTGCTTAATTTATCCACCAACTCTAATTTATTTGTGTGTTTGTGTGAAGCTCAAGTGTGTGTGCATAAGAGCTGGTGTATTTTTTTTTATTATTTTACTTAGGCCAATTTAAGTAAAATCAATAGTGTTATTTTCTTTTTAAAATACTCAAGGAAACCTCTCTATGTGTCTTTTGTAGTCACAGTACGTAAATAGTTAAACACTCATTGAATTGGCAAGTTCATCCTTTCTTTTCAACAGAGAACTTATTGTGGTCAAACAAGGAATGGGAAAGGAGGGGAGCGAACCTACTCTTCCTCATCTGATTGTAACAGAAATGTGGAGGCTACATCAGGGCTTGAACTCTTAGGCAAACAAGAAATTGGAAACCAAAAATCAATTTGATCCCTGAAGGTATTTTTAAAACTTCTGTACAGGTTTTCTTGTGGTTTTATAAACTTGAATACTTAAAATGTTCACATTTGAGAGAAGTACCTTCCTAGAACAGAGTGAAGTAACTGGGGATAGCTTATAAGCCCTACCCTTTGAAGAGGTAAAGAGTGTAGCTAAGCATTTAGAGATAATTGTCCATCCAAAAGCTAGGGAAACCAAAATCCTAAAACTTAAGACCGATCATTTTGCAATTGAGCCTAGAGAACGAGAGACAGGCATGAAATCTGAAACGTTCAGGCTAGCATTAGCAAAGATCCAGCTGGAGCAGTGGAAACTAGAGCTAGAATTGCGAACAAAAGAGAGAGGCAAGAAAAAGAAAAAGACAAGAGAGAAGGGGAAAGAAGGGTACAGGAACAGAATGAGGAGGGGGAAGGATCCACTGTATCTAGTGAGGACACCAGTAGTGAGGTAACTTCCCCTAACTCAGGACCAAGTGCTGAGATCCTAAAGTACTCACAATTGATACCAAAGTTTGATGGGGGATGGTTAGGGGGGTGGGGTGGTGGAAGCATTTTTCATCTAATTTAAAAAGCTTGCAAAGAAGTTAATGTAGTCAATGGAGGTATGGACCCTTCTACTGCAAAGCAGATTAGCAGGGAAAGCCCATGAGGTTTATTCCCTATTGCCTGTTAAGAGTTCTATGTAATAGTTATGAGATGGCCAAAAATGCTATCTTGAGTGCATATGAACTGGTACCAGAGGCATACAACCAAAAATTTTTAACTTTCCGAAAACGGCCCAAGCAAACTTATATTGAGCTTGAAAGGGTTAAGCAATTTGCTTTTGACCAGTAGCTATGGATACTTTAGATCTCACCTATGAGAGCCTCAAAGATGTGATTCTCCTTGAGGAGATCAAAAACTCACTCTCCATTTGTACAAAGATGAACATGGAAACACAAAGAGTTTCAAAAGCCAGACAAGCAGCCATCTTTGCAGATGACTATGAATTAACACACAGGCCTCTCACTCTGCTGGTTCTTAGAAGCTAGCGAGAGATAAGAGGGATGTAGATAAAGCTAAAAGAGACTTGAGAGAAAAGGGGAGTTGTGACGGGAAAACAGAAATGTCCCCAACCAGGACGGTAAACCTCTAGGGGCCTGCCCAGTATGTTGTCAGTGTGGAAAGCCGGGACACCTGAGGAAAAATTGTTGACATTCCAAAAGACCAACAGGGGGCACTGCAGTCAAGGCAGGGTCTGTAGCCTTGAAGGTCATGCGCCTTTCTTCCAATGTGGCAGAGGGCCAGAATACCTATCAGGACTTTTTGTTCAAAGGAAAATGACCCGTCGTGTTTCTAAAATTCCAGGCAAGGATATCAGTATTCTCAGAGATACTTTTTTTTGCAAACTTTGCTTGTGGCAGGAGATGAAGATTTTCCACTTGAGAGCAGAGTGAATGCCAATCTACCGGTTAAGGGGCTTAAGGGAGAATTGTGGAGGCTCCTTTAATAAAAATATGGCTACAGAGCAAGCTAGTTATAGGGCTGGTAATAGTGGGAGTGATCTCAATCTTTCCCATGCAGGATAATGACTTAGCCAATTGTAAGATTAGTCCATGGAAAGTGGAGAAATTGAGGGGAACAAACAAAATTCTGCACAGGTGCAGATGGCAGAGGGAGTCTCAATGATCCCACAGGAGGCAACAGAACCAGTTTGGATTAAGGAAACTAAAGGAAAGGCAATAGAATTTAAAGGGGTCAGAATAGAACCACAGGAAAGTAAAAGTGCTAGAACAGAAGCAGCAAAGGCTGAAGAGAATGCACCACCATACAGAATGAAATGCTACTGTGTTAGCATTTCATTACAAGGTGGTTCTTGTGTAATAGGGACCTGGAAATTTCCTAAACAGACCAACAGAAAGTGAAGGTGATATCTCACCTAGTTGAAGCGCCGCAAGGGAGTGCAGCAGAAACTGGACAGAGACCAGTGGGCAGCAGTGTCCCAAAGGACATGGGACAGATTGGGGGAAAAACCATCACTGAGCTGAAGAGAAAAAGGAAGGTTATAGGCCCTAAGACGAGTAGCATTTGTGAAAATCACAAGGGAAATACAAGTGAAATCAGTGTAGAATTACCCACTGGAGAATCAAAGGGTCAGGTTCTAAATTTAAATTAACTATATCTAGAAGTTCCACTTCAGAAACCACTAAAGCCAAAGTGCAGGAGGAGAATCCAGATGCCTCACATGGGCTCAAAAACAGTTTATCTCCCGTGGTCACTTAGCAGTAAGGTTTATCAATCTACCAGAAACACACTCTCTCTCTTTCTTTCTCTTGCCTCTCTGTCCCTATCTCTCTCCCTCTCTCTCTCTCTGTCTCTGTGCACCTATTTCTACAAGTTAACTATCCATGTGCTGCAGACAGAGATGTAAGAAAAAGAATTCAATTCAGCAGCTGCTGTCTTAGAAGAAGAGATAAATCGACCATCAACATTTTCACTGCCTAAAAGTCAAATCCAGGAGCACCACTGAGTGCAACCTGAAGCCGGCCAAGTCCCCAACCTTCAAGAGCCATATACCGTTTTACTTTACTGGACTTTAAATTGCTTAATTGGTCTTCCCATCCCCGTAATCTATTTCTGTGTGTGTATGTGTAAATCTCAAGTGTGTATGTGCATGAAAGTTGTAGCGTATTTTTATTCTTTAACTTAGAACAGGTTACATGCAATGAATACTATTCCCTTTTCTTATTAAAAATCTCAATGAAACTTGTCTGTGTGTCTTTTACAGTCACAACACGTAAACAATTAAACACTCATTAAATTGGCAATCACATCCTTTTTCAAAAAGAAACTGTCATGGTCAAAAGAGGAGTGGGAAAAGAGGGGAGCCATCCTACCCCTCCTCAATTAATCATAACCTATGTTAAGGGACTAGATTTTAATCCAAAAATATAATGTTAGGGCTGCCTTTCTAATATTAAGCTTCTGGTGGGGGAGTCCTGGCTGTTGGCAGTAGAGATTCAGGGTGCACTGTGCATAATTTTCTGATTCAATTTTGTATGCCTTCCAGCCATTTCATTTTTAATTCTTTCCCTGACCACTGTGCGGACCACAGCAAAGCATTGCTGAATCAGGAAAGACAGGAAGTCTATCACCTGATATTTATCCACCATTAAAATATGCCTACTCAAATCTTCAAGGTATATTGTCTCCCTGACGTCACATCAAGTAGAAAATGCTATAAGGGGCAGGGTTAGTGGGCAGCTAGCAGAACTGCCACCCAAGAAATTTCCCAATGCATTACACTTGTCTATGCCAGCTTTCTAGCATAGTTCAAGCAGAAAATGGAAACATTATAATATAAAATTAAAGGATGAGTTTATAGTGAATCTGCCTGCACAATAAATCCTTGCAGAAATACTGGTGTTTGAGATTGAGTTGACTAAGAATGTCTTCACAGAAGAATTGCTCTATATCCTATGTGTAGTTCACTTGAAATGTATCCATGGATGTGTGCTCTCGTTGATATTTTCAGGACAATCAGATATCTATTCTTTCTGAACTCACACGATCACTCAATACGAATTTTATTTAGAAAGTATTCTTAAGTAAATGTGTTTGAAGTAGTAAAGATTAAAAAGAATTTTAATGCCACATGTTAACGTGCATTAACTCACAGAGAAGCCTGTTTGCGTGTGCTATTCAAAATGTCTCATACTGCAATTTACATTTCCTTGCCACAACCCCATGTGTAATTATTAGAAATTCAGACCACTCCATCACTGTCCGACCATAATGGTAGTGACCAATCGGATTGCTGCGAATAAAAACCAGTGATCTGGAATATTTTAAAAAGTCGGCCCAGAAATTCCCGACTCAAACTGCAGTGTTAGATTTCTGCCCCATTTGTGTATATTTAGACTGATAATACGATGTTCAGTATCCATAATGAAGCTGTGCATTAGTTGTTGGCATCAGCATTATAGAATGCTGAGGCTTGCTTAGCCCCAGGGTACATGGTGCACCGTAATGTTCTGGATGCACATGTTGTGGCATCTGTTTTGCACTAGCTCATTAAGCCTCCACCCCCACATCCGCAACCCAACACCTGCAATTTTTAGCTTGACTGTGTTAGTACTCTTGCCTCTGAGTCAGAAGGTAATAAGTTCAAACCCGATGCCAGTACTTGAATGCAAAATCTAGGCTGTCACTTCAATAAACTACTGAGGGAGTGATGGATGTAGCAGGCTTTTCAAGAGACTTTATGATTGTTCAATTGAGTGTAAAAGATCTTACGGTATATTTTTCAGTAATTAGAGAATCCAGCAATAAATGCGAGGAGCTCATGGACTTCTTTGTCGCTAAGCTTGAGATCAACCAATTAGCTGTCTCTGCTGGTTCTTTCCCTTCCACTAGCTTTGAAGCTCCCCCCTGCCTTAGCCCTGAAGTTGTATATTCTCTAGTTTCTCTTATCTCACCTCATGTCCTTTCCAAGCTCATCCTTTCCATGAGACTCGCTGCCTGCTCCCTTGGCCCTATTCCCACCAAACTGCTGACCACCCAACTTGCCTTCCTGGTCTCCATGTTAGCTGACATTGTTCACGGATCTCCATCTTCCGGTGTTGTCCCTCTCTCCTTTAAATCTGCCATCATTATCCTCTCTTCAACAAAGCAATTCTTGACCCCATCATCTGTGCAAACTATTGCTCCATCACCAAACTTCCTTTACTCTCCAAAGTCCTTGAACTTTGCCCCTCAAATTCATGCTCATCTTCCCGGGAATGCCATATATGAAGCCCTCCAATCAGCTTTCCGCCCTTGCCACAAAACTGAAATGGCTGTTATCAAAGTCACAAATGATATCCTATGTGACTGTGCCAAAAGCAAATTATCCTCCACATCCCTTTCGACCTGACTGCAGCTTTTGACTCAGTTGGCCACACCATCCTCTAATGATGCCTCTCCACTGTTGTACAGCTGGGCGTGTCTGCACTCTCCTGGTTCCATCCTTAACTATCTAATCATAGCTGGAATATCACCTGCAATGGCCTCTCTTCCTGTTCCCACATCATAATCTCCGGTATCCCCTAAGAATCTATCCCTGGACCCCTCCTATTTCTCATCTAATTCTGTCCCTCAGCAACATCATCTGAAAGCACAACAGTGCTTTCATATGAATGCTAATGACACCCAGTTCTACCTCACCACCACCTCTCTCAACTCCTCCATTACTGCTAAATTATAAGGCTGTTCATCTAATTTCCAGTACTGGATGAGCAGACATCTCCATTGGAATAGTGGGAAGACTGAAACCATTGTCTTCGTCCTTGCTCTGAACTCTAAGCTATTGACTTTATCTCTCCCCCTAGCAATTGCCTGAGACTAAACGAGACTGTTTGCAATCTTTGTGTCATGTTTGACGCCTGGATGAGCTCTTGACTGCATATTTACATAATCAATAAAACTGCCTATATAACATCGCCTGCCTTTGCCCTTGCCTCAGCTGATCTGCTGCCAAATCCGTCATCCATACCTCTAGACGTGACTATTGCAATGCGCCCTTAGATCGTCTCCCACGTTCTACCCTCCATAAACTTGAGGTCATCCTAAATTCTGCTGCCCATCTCCTTGATTGCACCAAATTCCATTCTCCTATCACTGCTGTGTTCACTGATCTTCATCAGCTCCCAGTCAAGAATCATCTTGAATTTAAAATTCTCAGCCTTGTTTTCAAACTTCTCCGTGGCCTCACCCCTCCCTATCTCTGTAATCTCCTACAGCCCCACAACCCTCTGAGATATCTGCACTCCTCTAAATCTGGTTTCCTGAACATACCCAATTTTAATTATTGGCCATGTCTTCAGCTGCTTAGGCCCTAAGCTCTGGAATCCCTCCCTAAACATCTGTGACTCTCTACCTTTCTTTCATCCAGTAAGATGCACCTTAAAACTACCTCTTTGACCAAGCATTTTGCCATCTGCTCTAATATTGCTTTATGTGGCTAGGTGTCTAATTTTGCTTTGTAACACTCCTGTAGAAACTCTTTGGGACATTTTATTATGTTAAAGGCATTATATAAGTATAAATTGTTGTTTATAGCACTGAAAATGGATTTTCAAACCAATTGGTCCATAACAGTGTCTATGTCCCACATGAGCCTCTTCCCAACCTCCTTCATTTAACTCCATCAGTAGAGTGTATCTATCTATCTTTCCCTTGAATGCATTGATGCTAATTCACCTCAACTATTCCTTGTGGAAGTCAGTTCCACATTTGAGATAAAGAATTTTCTGAGCTCCCTATTGGATTTATCAGTAACTATTTTGTATAATGTGTATTTTTATTCATTTATGGGATATGTGTGTCACTATCTAGGCCAGAATTTATTGCCTATCTCTAAAGGCCCTTGAGAAGGTGGTGCTGTGCTGTCTTCTTGAACAACTGCAGTCCATGTCATGTAGGTAGACCCAGAGTGCTGTTAGGGAGGGAGTTCCCCCATTTTGACCCAGTGACAGTGAAGAAACCATTATATATTTCCAAGTCAGGATGGTGAGTGGCTTGGAGGGAAACTTCCAGATGGTGGTGTTCCCGTGTATCTGCTGTCCTTGTCCTTCTATATGGTAGCAGTTGTGGGAAAGTGTTGCCTTAGTCTTGGTGAGTTCCTGCAGTGCACCTTGTAGACGGTACACTCTGCTGTTACTGTGCATCGGTGGAGGGAGTGAATGTTTGTGGAAGGGGTGCCAAAGTGGGCTACTTTGTCCTGGATGGTGTCAAGCCTCTTTGTTGGAGGTGCACTCGCCAAGCAAGTGGACAGTACTCCATCACACTCCTGACTTGTGCCTTGTAGATGGTGGACAGGCTTTGGGGAATCAGGAGGTGAGTTCTCTCTGCAGAATCCCCAGCCTCTGACCTGTTCCTGTAGCCACAGTATTTATATGGCTGCTCCAATTCAGTTTTTGGTCAATGGTAACCCCCAGAATGTTGATAGTGGGAGATTCATTGAGTAGCAAGGGGAGATGGTTAGATTCTGTCTTGTTGGAGATGGTCATTGCCTGGCACTTGTGTGGCGCAAATGTTTACTTGCCACTTGTCAGCTCAAGCCTGGATATTATCTAGGTCTGGCTGCATTTGCATATTGAATGCTACAGCTCGGGGATCCTCAGCTCAGATTTGATGAGCTGGAGTCTAAGCTTCAGATGCTGTGATGCATCAGGAAGGGAAATGTCACCTGAACGCTTTGTTCCAGGAGGCAGTCACACCCCTTAGGCTAGGCACTTCTGATATGTTCTGAGGTCAGGGTCAGGTAGATGCGGGTGAGGCAGGTATGAGGACCCAAAAGGTAGCAATGGAGGGGCTTCAGCCCTTGCAGTTGTTCAACAGGTTCGAGGTCCTTGTAGCTGTGTGGATGAGAGCAAGGACGGCAGGGTGGATGAGCAAACTGACCATGGCACAGTGATGCAAGGAGTTATTCAAGTGCTGGGGGGGAAGGGGGTATAATAAGGAATGTAGTTGTAGTAGGGGAGAGTACAGTTAGGGGATTCTGCAGCTGAGACCGAGTCCCAGAGGTTGTGTTGCATCCCCGAAACCAGGGTAAAGGACATCTTGGGCTGTATTTTTGAGGGGATAGAGAGAGCCTCTGGCTTATCCAATATGTCACTGGATCTCTGATTCTGGATGTCCTATCCCCGAATCCAGCACCCACCATTTTCACCAGTGAGTGGGAAAGTGCAACTGAGGTCAAACAATTCCAATTTTCTTTAGTGGGATGTCCAAAATATGACTTGTGGGCTTTAGATGTTTGAGGAAGAGTTCTAAAGCCATCAGAGTTATTTGGGGAGGTAGGGTACCCATTTAGATAGATCCAGGGTACCCTTTGGGAGAGGTAAGGTGCTCTTTGGAAGAGGTCAAGTGCTCTTTGGCATTGTAAAAAGTAGACATGATTGTGCAAAAAAGTGGATAAATCCATTGGAACTGTTAAGTTGTCAAGGCACTTAAATCTCCAGCTATTTAAATTTGGACAAAAGAACAGTCTGCTGTTTTTTTTAAAAGGTGCTTGCTATTTCATTCTGTTTGTTGACATAAGCCTGAGGGTTATCATTATAGGAAGTGTGCTGACTGACCTATCATTATCACAGTAGGGTGCCTGCCTGTTCACAGTTTGATTGACAGCTCCAAGTGGTTATAAATTCTTTGATGTGGGGCGATGAATAAAATGCTTATTTTTTATAAGGGATTAAGCACTTGAATGAAATGTTTGCTTTTATATGAGATTAAGTAGTTGACGGAACTTAAATGTATTGAATGGGTTTTTATGAATGAGAGTTAAAAAAAAAATAAAGTCTGCAATAGGTACTTAGAACTTTATTTTATTTCATCTTGGTTTGGTTCCTGGAGTCCTGGTGGAAACTGGTTGAGTTGGCATGGAGGGTGTAAGGGCATATTGTGGTGGGTGGAGGGTATGGATTGGCATGAGTTAGCACTAAGTTAGCATAGGGGCTATAAAGACCCATGATGTGGGCAAAAGGTAAAGGTTGTCATGGTGGGTATGAAGGGCCATGGGGTGAGTGGGGGCATGAGGTAGCATGAATTGGTATTGACAGGGCATGGGGAGTTTAAGGGGGTGGAAGGGGATGAGGGCTGAGGGCTGTTTTCTTGGTTTTACTTTACAGGTGAGACAAAGCGCTGGAGCACTAAGGCCAGCCTTTCGCACAACATGCCTCAGCACCCAGTAGCGCCTATGGCTGTCTCTGATCTTTTTTCCGGGGTCAGTGAGCCCTACTCCCATTAACGCCCACTCCCCAGGAATGAAAGTCTGACCTTCCAGGACACTTTCTCCCAAGTCGGGTTTGCGATGTCAGAACTTTCCCTGACTCTGCGCTCCCGACTTAGGAGCAAATACCCAGGACCTCCTCTGGCCTGAGAGAAATTAGAGTGAGGGGGAAGGATCCAGTTATCATGATGCATGTGGGTACCAAAAACCTAGGCAGCATTAAGAAAGAGTTTCTGCTGAGGGAGGACAAGGCAATAATGCAGGGCATTGACACAGGTAATGATAACCAGAGTGTGACAGGAAGGGAACAGAGTATACACAAACATAAGAATGCACCATCCATATGAACAGAGTAGGTAAGGTGGCTTTAAACTAAGAGAGGGGCAGGATGGTTCAGGTGAAGGGACATATAGAAATCCAAAGATAAATATTGAGGCAATAGGAAAGTATATGGATGTGGGTAAATACAAGCTGAGTGGAACAGGAAGGGGCAGAGAGTTTAACGGTAATAGTGCATCAGAGAGTAAGGTCCCATGAAGGGAATAATAGTAAATAAATAACATTGAAATCATTTGATCTGAATGCATGGAACATCAAAAATTAGGTAGATGAACTAATATCACAAATAGAGATAAATGGTTTAGATCCAATTTCCATCACAGATTCATGGTTACAAGGTGACCAAGGTTGGAAATAAATATTCCAGGATACACAACATTTCAAAAAGACAGGCAAAATGGATAAAGAGAAGGGGTAGCCTTGATAATAAAAAATGACATAACAATATTCATGAGAAAGGATCTTGGCTCAGAAAAACAGGAAGTAAAATCAGTATGGGTGAAGATTAGGAACAGCAAAGTTTAGAAAATGCTGGTTGGAGATGTTTATTGTCCCCCTAACTGGTGTTGTACCATTGGACAGAACATTAAACAGGAAATTATTGGAGCTTGTAACAAAGCCAATGTAATAGTTATGGGGACTTTAATCTTTGCATAGACTGGACAATCAAATTGGCAAAGGAGATCTGGAAGATCAGTTCATAGAATGCTTCTGTGACAGTTTATTGGAGCAATATGTTGTGGATCCAACTCGGGTAAAGCTATTTTTGGTTGAGTACTGTGCAATAAGATAGGGGTAATTAGTAATAGATCATAGTAAAAGATCCACTGGGAGATGGTGATCATAATACAATTGAATTTCATGTTAAGTTTGAAATTGACATATTTCAACCTCAAACAAGAATCTTAAACTTAAACAAAGCCAATTATATAGATATGAGGGGAAAGCTGGCTATGGTTAATTGAATAAATAGACCAAAAGGTATGGCAGTAAATAAACAGTGGGAAACATTTAAAGAAATAAGTCAAAATGTTCAACAAAAATACTTTCGATTGAAAGCAAAAACTCAGAAAGAAAAAGGTTACTAAAGAGGTTAACAGTAATATTAGATTAAAAGAAGAGGCTTATAATGTTGCACAGAATATAGTCAGACTGAGGATTGGGAGTATTTTAGAAATCAACAAAAAGTTGCAAAAAAGGGGAAAAAATGGAATATGAGAGTAAACTAGCCAGGAATGTAAAAACAGATTTTAAAGTTTTTACAAGTATATGAAAGGAAGAGACTAGCTAAAGTGAACATTGCTCCCTTAGAAGCAGAGATAGGAGAAATTATTATGGGGAATGAGAAAATGGCAGAGACATTGATCAAACATTTTGTATCCATCCTCATAGTAGAAGACACAAGTTAAGTACCAGAATTAAAAAGTAACCGAGGGGCTAAAAAGTGTAAGGAAACTAAGGTAACTCAGCCGAGAAAAAGCACTCAAGAAACTCAAGGGACTGAAATACAAAAAAATCAGCAAGACCTGATAGCCTACATTGTAGGGTTCTAAAAGGGATAACTGCAGAGCTAGTGGATGTGCTGGCTAAGATTTTCCAAAATTCACTAGATCCTGGAACCGTTCCAGCAATTTGGAAGTTAGCAAATGAACACCTCTATTCTAAAAAGGAGGGAGAGTTAAATCATGGAATTACAGGCCAGTGAGCCTCACATCAGTCATAGGGAGAGTCCTATAATCTATTATTAAAGAAGTCCTAACAATAAACTTAGAACATTATTAGAATAAGTCAACATGGCTTTACAAAAGAGAAATCCCATTTGACAAATTTATTAAAGTTTTTTGAAGATGCAACTAGTAGGGTAGATAAAGTGGAACCAGTAGATGTAGTATACTTGAATTTCCAAAAGGCATTCAATAAGTTGCCACACACAATATAAGGGCTCACGTATTTGGGGTGGTATAGAGGATTGGTTAATGGACCAGAAGTGAGAGTTGGGATAAATGGAACAATTTCAAGTTGACAGGCTGTGAATAATGGAGTGCCACAATGATCAGTGTTTGGGAATGTTCTTCACTCAAAGGGTTTGTGAATCTTTGGAATTCTCTACCCCAGTGGATTGTGGATGGTCCATCATTGAGCATACTAAATCTGTGGTGGACAGATTTTTGGTCACCCAGGGAACCAAGGGATATGGGGACCGGGCAAAAAAATGGAGTTGAAGCCTGAGATCAGCCATGATCATATTGAATAGTGGAGCAGGCTTGATAGGCTGTATAGTCTACTCCTGTTCCTATTTCTTATGTTCTATGTTCTTAGTTATTGCCACTGTTGTATATTTTATATATCAGATCTATGCAGAGATGGCACTATCACAGAATCACACAGTACATAAGATGCCCTTCAGCCCATTGAGTCTGCACCGACATGTGAGAAACACCTGGCACCTCCCCTGTGGCCAGAGAGGAATTAAAAATTTGGGTCAGAGCCCCCTGCGATCCCTCCCTTGCTTCCCTCTGCAATCTGGGACACAAATCATCTGGACCTGGAGATTTGTCCACTTTTAAGCCTGCCAACATCTCCAATACCTTGTCACTCCCTATCTCAATTTGTTTAAGAACCTCGCAGTCTCTGTTCCCGAGTTCGATACCTTTTCCTCAGCCGTGGCTGGGCCAGGCATCACCCCAGCCCCATAAAAAGTTCAGTGGGGAAAAGAGTGCCTCAGCATTTGGTAAGGAAGTGAACCAGTAGCAGGGAGAGTGGAAATTCAGCACTTGGACATTGAACAGGATCATCAACACCCCCCCCCCCACCCCCACTTCTGTCATTGTGGGGTCATAAGAGCAAGGGGGAAAGCTACCAATGTCAAATGGATGGTCACCTGCCCAGAAGGAAGGCTGCATCTGGCAATGGGGGCATGACCATCAGATTTTGGGCCTAGTGACAATGAGAGGTAACACCCTGTGCAGGAAAGGCAGAATCCCGAGCAGCAGGAGGGCACAGGGGAGGAAAAAGGGGCAGGAAGGCAATAGAGACTTTACTCTCAACGCAGGTCTGCCATCAAAGTCAGAACTACCTGGAGATGACTAAGACCCAGTGCCATAAGAGAGTGTGACTCTCCAGACAGATAGGCACAGATATCTGTACCCTCATCACCAAAAACCTCGCACCTCACAGCACTGCCAGTTGCCATCACTGTGGCCTTGAACTTCTTCAATTCTGGCTCCTTCCAAGGATGAACTGCAGACCTCAGTGACATCTGGCAGACCACCTCCATCTCTCAGATTACTGATTCCCACTTTGCCAGAGCTGGAGAATACATTCATTTCACAATAGACATGACCTTTCAGGGACAGAGGTCATTAGGTTTTGCCTCCATCGCTGGATTCCCCAAGGTTCAGGGCATCATCGATTGTACCCATGTGGCTATTAAGGCACCCAGTGATCAGCCAGTGGAATCCATCAACAGAAAGAGTTTCTACTCCCTCAACCTTCAGCTACCCTGTGATCACAATGAGCGCTCACTCCATGTGTGCACTTGCTTTCCTGGCAACTATTATGACCTCATTCAACCTCCTAGCTGCATCAGATCTTCACTCCAACTCCCAAGCTGCTTGGATGGATCCAAGGAGACATGGATTTCCCTTGAAAAGATGGCTCTTCAGCTCTCTACAGGAGCACAGATGTGATACAGCCAGTGCTAACTGATCACCAGAACAGCCAATGAGTATACTATCAGGCTTCTGAAGGTGTGGTTCCATTACCCGGACCAGTTGCATGGCACACTCCAATACTCTCCTCCAAAAGTCTCACTCATTGTGGTGGTCTGTTGCGCTCTCCATAACACAATCCTCTAGGAGAGGCGTGGACCTTGAGGGTCCTGGAAGGCAACAGTTCTTCTGGGGAGGAGCAGGATGTGAGAGAGGAGGAGGCAGAGGGAGAGGACACTGAAAAGAGAGGTGACCCTGCTGCAAAACGAGATGGCCTCCTCCTGCCACCCTCTGGGGAGAGGACTGCCCTTCTCTTCCTCACATCCTTCAACATTAGATCCAGGCCAGTATCAATGAAGTGAGTACCCTTGCGCCAGCTGCCAGGTCTCTGGTTCTCCTGTGACATCTCACTTCCCTCTGGCGCTGTGCTAGGCTTTGACACAATCAACAGATCTCTCCCTTCAAACAACCAGCAGCCTCAGTGATGGCTGCCATGGGATGTCTAAATCAGTCCCACGCTTCATCTGATCCATCTCTGTTTCTGACCTCACTGGCTCTAATTGGACAGGAAATGCATTTCCATATCAATTAAGGGCTTCCTCAGGTGCAAATCTTAGCATGACTCAATTTCCCACCGGTGGCGGTTGTGAAAACAAACCTGGCTCCTGTTTCATACCTCTGTGGAGAAAATCCAGTTCCAGAACTGTGCATGGTATTCTAAGTACAGTCTAACCAAGGTTTTAAATAAGTTTAACATAAATTCTCTGCTTTTCAATTCTATTGTAATAGCAATAAACCCATTCCTTTTTTTTTCCTTCATTTATGGCCTTTATAACCTCTGTTGATACTTGTAGTGATTTGTGTATCTAGCCTACAAGATGCCTTTGCTCCTCTGCTTCCAAGGAATAGGTGACCTCCTTATTCATCCAACCAAAAGGCACCACTTCACACTTACCAATATTGAAATTCACTTGTCACTTACATTACTATTTTTAAAGTTCATTAATGGCTTCTTGCACTTTGTCGGTATTGACGAAAAACCATCCAAAAAGAACAGGGTGTTGTCCCTGTGTCCTAGGTAACATTCATCATTTAAAAATCACCAAAGCAGATTATCTAGTTATTCATCTCATAGAATTTTTTTGATCTCGTTTTGAGTAAATTTTTCCTCTCAAACTGTTCCAAATCTAAACTGAAGTCCTGATAAAATGTCCTATCAGGCAACATGATAAAATTAAGAATATAAGAACATAAGAAATAGGAGCCGGAGTAGACAATACGGCGAGCCTGCTCCACCATTCAATATGATCATGGCTGATCTTCAGCTTCAATTTCACTTTCCTGCCTGCTCCCCATATCCCTTGATTTCCTGAGAGACCAAAAATCTGTCTATCTCAGCTCTAAAGATATTCAACAATGGAGCATCTACAACCCTCTGGGTAAAGAATTCCAAAGATTCCCAACCCTTTGAATGAAGACATTTCTCCTCATCTCAGTCTTAAATGACCAGCCCCTTATCTTGAGACTGTGCTCCTGTGTTCCTAGATGCCCCTGCCAGGTGAAACAACTTCTCAGTATCTACCCTGCCAAACCCCTTCCGAGTCTTAAAACAAAAGCAAAATACAGTAGAGGCTGGAAATCGGAAATAAAAAATGAAAATGTTGCAAATGCTCAGAAGGTCTGGCAGCACCAGTGAAGAGAGAAAAGCAGGGCTAATGTTTACAGTCAAAGACCTCTTTAAAGAGCTGCTATTGCCAAATCACCTGCCTTCTGTGATGCACACCCACACCCAAATGCACTACGCACCAGGAATATCATGCTTTTTCCACAAATTAGCTGACTTCACATTATAGGTCATCAATGCTGCCTGAATAGAAGCAATCCCATTGGTACTGCCACTGTGCCTGTCAAAATCCAAATGTGCACAGGTGTACAAATGTTTACTTACTACAGATAAGAATCATAGCTTATGGTTATGTGGGGCTGTACTTCATTAGACACTTTATGTAGTTTGATTGCACCAGGTATTGACTGACCTAATCTTTCCACTTAAGCTGAAGCTAGTTGAATTGATGTGAACTGAATCATCAATAAAAAGGATTAAAACCATCAGCTGTGTATTTTGCAATCTAACTCACAATAAGCAATCCCATCCAGGGGAAATTTTACAGGCATCAAAAAAAATCACCACTCGATTTTATATGGCCCCAGCTGCAGAATTTGATGCTGAAGGAAACATAAAATTGCAATCTGACTCCAATAACAAATTCAAATAGGTTAGAAACTCATTAAATCTTGCCACTGCCGTAAGAAGCAAAGCATGATTATGATTCACCTATGGTTCAATTCATCTGGGGTTAAAATTTAAACTTCCTCATCTGTTGGCTCAAATTCCCTAAGAACTAGTTGTTCTGGTTCAAGTTTGGAAAAACATCCACTTTGATGAGATATTCAGGCCTGTAACCTTAGCATGAGGGGAGTGGGGTAATTAAGAGTCCGCAGTAGGAAAAAAATGCCAGCTAATATTTTTCTTCCTTATCCCCTGCCTAGTCTTTTTGTATTTAAATATACCTCATGACAATGAAATAAATAGCACATCACCAATACATGAGTGAAAATGACATTTTATGACATTTTCTGCAAGCTGTATTTTCATGGGGTAGTCCCAGGAAGAGTGGGGAATGAAAAGGTTGTTACACTTTTGCATCCAACAACGCAAACTCCTGCATTCAGTTCACTGAACAGCCTGTCCTGAACCTGCTGACCACAGTGATTCATTTAGGATGTCCCTTCGTTAATTTTGGAATGTCAACAGTTTCTTGTAGCCAGTACATCAAGAACGTCATCATGACGACATCAAGGATTTGTTTCTCTTCTCAGAGGGTGACCTCTGGAGTACCTCGTAATAATGCATCTTCCCAAGGGCATTATTCAAATAATGCTTAGAGTTTATCTTTAGAAGTAGTATTGAAAATAAGTGTCAAAATTTGCCAAAAATAACTATTTTTACAATGAAAACGTTAGAAGAATCCACTCAATATTTTAATAGCTTTTTTAAGCTATGTAAACATAATGCTGGGGGGTAATCCTCTGTCATGCGCTGTCGCTTCCTCAAGTGATCTCACAAATATGCTTTCCCTTTATCATGTAGGTACTAATTTACTGTTTGTGTTTATATTTACTTGCTTTATGCCAAATAAATCGTTCAACGATAAAGCACATTGAGGTAGCACAGTATCAGAGGATCTGGTTTATATCCTCAGTTCCTAATGCTGACCATATTATTGTAGGAAAGCTTCAAACAGTAACTGAATGCTTTCTAACAGGGAGGTAAAAGGATTTGGTGGGAGAATTGCTGAGTTGCTGTCAGGTGCAATCTTGTGCTGCTAATGGTCCTGGGAGACCTCTTTGGGAAAATAAATAAGGTGAGTTAAGTAAGGGTGTGTTACCTTCACAAGGAAGTGTATTTTATGTTTATGCCAGATTTATTATTATCACTTGTAATTGTATCTAGTTTAGAAATATATTAAATAGCTTATAAAGCTTAACACTCAATTAAGTAAAATTCATGTTAACATGCATGAGTTTTTTATTAAGAGTTAACAATTTTTACTTTTTTCGCACACCAGTAGGAATATTTAGTAAGAGAAAATAAGGTTTTTCACTGGAATTGGTTTATATTTACAACCAATCATATCAGTCCGAATATATGACCGGAGACTGTCAGAACCAATCAGATCAATTAACAGGTTTAACTGAAGGCTGATCAAAGAGGAGGTAATTGACTTTGTTGCCCTGGTGATAATGTGGTGGAGCAGATCACCCACCCATGGAAGATCCCACCCAATATTTATTCCAACAGCTTGCACATAGGTTGATGTGTGGTCTGAAAAAATGATTTACTCTTTACAATACTCCCCCAAACTTTCTCTCTCTTCACTTCCATTCGTTTGTTCATTGGTGTCATCTTCTTCCGAGTAAGTTGATTGCCATGGATTACCATTTCTCACACACCTGTGCTATCTTACACAATCCACCTAAGTCAACTGCAACCAGTTCATTATATCCATCATCCATTTTCTCCTCTGCTTCCCCCATCTCCCCTGCCCACACCCACCACCCATCCCCTACATTTTCCATGGATCTCCCCCTCTGTTAACTCTCTGCTCTAATGATGTGACTGAAGTATTGTACCTTTCTCTCCTTTATGTTATGCACTAATTTTCTCTTCTCCAGCCAATCCAGAATTTCTTCATTAGTCTTTCTACCTGTGTAAGATTTGTGGAACATGCTCCTGTTTGTCCACATCTCAAATGCATTCAGCTTTTCAATAGTCTGTTTGTTATCCATGCCTCCAAAGCATATAACATAAATGACAAAATGTAGCACTTCAACATTCTTTTCCTAAGATTCAGGTTCAGTTCTTTGGTATTAACACGCCCTTCATCCTGACAAAACTGGTCTTGGGTATCTCAATTCTCCTTCAGATTTCACAATCACATCTCCCATCGTCTGTGATAATCTGTCCAAAATATGATTGTTTCCACTTGTTCCAGGATTTGTCCATTTACTTCAATTTTCACTTCAGGCCGCTGCTTATCACAATTGTTTTGGTTTTCTTCACATTCATTCTTAATTCATGTTCCTCACTCCATGCTTTCACTTTATTTACAATTTCCTGTAATGTCTCTTCTGACCCTGCAATCAGTACAGTGCTATCTGCCTGTTTCAAGTTGTTGATGTTCTGGTCCCTAAATTTGTAACCTGGTAGATCTTCTATATATCTGACGCTAGCTTCAGTGTACAAGTTGCACAGGTTTGGGAACATAAAACATCCCTGGGACACCCCTCTTTTGATTGGGAAGCTGTTTGACTAGCTACTGTTAAGTCCCACCACTGCTGACTGATTCTGATATGGATTCTGAGTTATCTTTTTATCATTTCTGTCAATTTCTAGTTTGTCAGCACTCTATTTTCAAAGGCCTTCTCATAGTCTATAAAAAAATATGTACAAAGGTTTTTGTACTTCTGGATATCTTTTAATGACTACTCTCAAGTTAAAGATGCCCTCTTTTGTTCCTTTGGTATGAACCCTGATTGGCTCTCATCTATCTCTGTTTCTACAGACTGGTTAATTCTTTTCAAAATCATTATTACAATCATTTTCATCACATGACTCATGAGGTTTATTGTCCTGTGCTCTGAACATTTGGGCTTCTGGTTTTTTTGAGAGCTTAAGAAACACTGACTGCATAAGATTCTCAGGTAGCAATCCTGTTCTGTAAATTTTACTGCAGAGCGCTGTCTGTATCCCAATGTTAATGTCATTCAGGGCTTTCAGGCATTCTGTTGGTATCTCATCAATTCCAGCTGCTTGCCTTCC
The DNA here is from genome assembly GCF_017639515.1 of Carcharodon carcharias. NCBI lineage: Eukaryota > Metazoa > Chordata > Chondrichthyes > Lamniformes > Lamnidae > Carcharodon > Carcharodon carcharias. The sequence continues at coordinate 78,591,152 of NC_054469.1, read as the reverse complement.
TTTCATCTTTTTGATCACTGCACTGACTCTTAAGATCAACTTCTGCCTCAGCTATCTGTGGTCCTTCATTTCCCTCTGATGGTGCCAATTCACTTACCTTCACCTTCATATAGCTCTCTGGGGTACTCCACCAATCGTTTCTCTACCTTTCCTTTTCAAAGAAAAGTTCTCCTTCCTTGCTCCTTCTACAGCAACTATTTGTAGTAATTCTTCTCTTCCTATCTGTCAGTGCCTTAACTTTCCCATGCAATACTCTCATGTTATTCCTTTCTTTCAATTTTTCTATTTCCTTGCAGCTGACTCATATGATTTTCCCTTGGCCTCTCTACATGCTTTTCTTATCTGTTTTTCTATTTTGTTATATTTGCTATCTTGTTCTTACTCTCTTCTTTTCTCCATTATATCTAGTTTTCATCCACCATCCACTCTTGAAGTTTCCTCTTCTCTTTCTTAGGGACTGCCTCAGTCACTCTGTGTTTCATGTTCTGTTTCTCAGTGCCTTCTGTCACTTCCTGAAGTAAAGCTTCATACTCGCTGGTAACTCCATAGCATACTTCATCATATCTCCTTCTCCCAGTTTTGCCTAGGTCTTTCATGGGATTTCCTTTTGGGATTTTCAGCTTGATCTTCAGCTTCATTACAAGCAGGCAGTGATGTTTGCACCTGGGTAAGAGAAGGCATTTTTGATGCTGTTCTTGTATCTCTCACTGATCATCAGAAAATCTATTTGATTTCTGTGAACATCTCCTGGACTCCTCCAGATGTACCATTTTCTTGGATGTTGTTTGAGGACCGTATTCAAGATGGCCAAGTTGTTTTCCTCACAGAACTGTATCAGGCAATAACATACCATAACACTACCTTCACAGCAGAAGCAGTGTGGAAGGCAAGCATGTACTAATTTACATATTTGTCCTTGATAATTGGAAAAAAAAATCTTAACATCAGTTCCCTACATTGACATGTACCAAATCTGTTCAATCCCTAGAAGGGAATTTAGAAGAGTGGGAGAAGAGAATGCTATTCCAATAAATTTCTACACATTTATATAAAATTAGCAGATGTGCTAAAATTAGCAACTTCCATACAAAAAACCTTGGATTTATATAACACTTTCCACAACCTCAGGATGTCCCAAATTGGCTTTATAGCCAATATTTTGGAATTTAAATTACTGTTCTAATGCACAAAGCAGAATAAAAATGGAGATTTTGTGAATAACAAGAGATGATCCTTACCTTTAGCTGTGGCTTGTAGTATATGTGATCAGAGTACGAAATAGAGGTACATAATCGCTGGTTGGCTTCAATTTGGGGAATTGCTCCTTAAGCAGCAGTTAAATGCATGATGAACTGTGGAATAAGTGGGGGTGAAACCGGTCTTCGTCAATAGCACAAAACTGGCCAACACCACATGAGCATAGTAAAAATCAGATGTTGTGTAAAATGGGCTCACAATTTGCCATGAACCTGTTTTGTGCTACTAACCAAGATAAATGTGAGCCCTCCAGTAATTGCCAGAAGCAGAGTCAATATTCAGGCATAAAAGGAAGCCAGCTCTTGTGAAGTAGCTTTTCAAAATTTTTGGCATCCTTGACTTTGTACCAGTTTACTTTTCAATTGTTGGGCCTTTAAAGAACAATTTTGATTGTATGCTAGCATCTTTTCCCACTACTCCACCAAAGACCCTTTCACGTTGTAAACTGCTATCAGATTATTTTAATGAGCTGACGACCTTATACAATTGACCAAGGTCAGGTCCTTTGGGGGCTGTTCCTGGTCAACATTATTGATCAAAGGTGTAATTTTATTTAGTTTATTCTGTTTTTATTCTGGCCTTTAGGGTTGCATTTCCTTTACATAGATTTACACAGAATACACAGCACATAGGCCATTCAAATAAACTGGTCTGTGTTGGTGTTCACAGGATCTGATGCAATTTGCAAACAGTAGAGTTTTGGATGACTACAAGATTGTGTGGGATGGGGTATAAAGTGGCCAGGACTGCGCTGAAATAGTCAAGTGTTGAAGAACCAATGGCATGGATGAGGGTTTCAGAAATGATTGAGGCAGTTGTAGTCGGGAGATGTAATGGGGGTTGTAATAGGTGGCCTTAATGAAGGGTAGATATGTGGTCAAACCTCATCTCAGGGTCAAACATGACACCAAGATGGCAAACTATCTGCTTCAGCCTGAGACAGTTGCTTGGGAGAGAGAGGATTTGGCAATTTGGTGAAGTGGACTAAAGACAATGGTCAGGATTTAATGTGGATCACAGGGGTCAGTGGGAGTACTGCATTGCATTTCTCTGATCCTATTCCGAGTAATCCGACACTTAGCTGGCACCAATCAAAGATAACCGCTCTCCAGTACTGGCAAAGCCACCTCCCTGGAAGTATTAGTCTGCCCCAAAGCTTCAGTCTTCCCAATATTTAATGAGAGGAAATGTTTGCTCATCCATTTCTGGATGTCAGACAAGGATTAGGATTTTACAGGGCCTCAGGGATAGGGCTTGGAGTTGGGGGGAGCAAATGTTCAGTTGAGAGAACAGGGATAACATTTTACTAGTGATGGGAAAGGAGGTAGATGGCCTTCTTGCTCTCAGACCAGTCGAGGTCCTTTCGGACCTTTTTCTGTCACTGCTGGTATTTTAACTTTTGCCACTTGGAGAGACCACCAGGTATACCCTGGCAGCCTTCTTGTGAGCTCTGGGGGAATCAGGTAGCCCACAGAAAGCTTCCACTGCCCCCCTCAGTGAAAAATTTTCAGATGTGTCCCCTCATGTGACAGTGTCAAATGAGCTGGGACATCTCAATGAATTGTAATAAAAAATTTTATTAAACTTATGAACCCTTCATGAAACCTCATCCTGCCCATAGATGAGATTCCACGAAAAATGTGAAGACTGCCTGGGCTCTTCGCCTGCCCGCTAATATTAAGGTTGGACAGGCAGCCCTGACAAGTACCTCAATTAGTTTAATAATGGCCTTAATAGGCCTTTGACATTTCGGCGGGCGTGCAGCTGCCTCCGGTGTGGGCTCACCGAACTGAGGATCAGAATGATGCGCAGTGACATCAGGACGCATGTCTGATGTCACCACGCGTCATTTTACATGTCAGCGAGCGGGGCACGCCCCCGTTCGCCGACCAGAAGATTCAGACCTATGTTACCAAGGGACAACTTATGGATGAGAAATAGTGGGGACCAAGGATAGGTCTTTGAAAGTACATGAGAGGTAATAATGTTGGGTGGGGTGGGGAGGGGGTGGTGGTGAGCGGAAGAAAAACCAGGGGATTGAAGTCCTGCCAAGATGGACAATGGTGGAATGGTGGAAGGGTGTTCGAGGAGGATGATATGGTTAACTATGTCAAAAGCTCCAGATAGTTAGAGGACAAGGAAGGAACATTTACCTTTGTCACAGTTGCATAGGATGTCACTTATAATTTTGTTAAGAAGTGTTTCAATACTGTGACAATGGCAGAGTTCTAAGAATCATAGGCACAGATTTGATAGGTGACAACACATTCAAGGATTTTAGAGAGAAAGAGAGATTGGAGATCGAGCAGAAGTTTGCAAGGACAGAGGGGTCATGGGTTGGCTTTTTCAGGAGAGGGGTAATGGTGGAAGATTTGAGGAAGAGGAAACACTGTACCCGATGAGAGTGAACCATTTCAGCTAACTTGGGAGCCAGGGAACGAAGCAGGGTGTTCAACAGTTCAGTAGGAATAGGATCAAGGGAGAAGATGGGGCAGATGGGTAAGGTGAATTCAGGGAGGGCATGAGGGGAGATAGGAGAGAAACTAGAGAAAGATGCAAGTTCAGGGCTAAGGCTGGCTAAACCTTGGAGGAAATTCAGCCTGGTGAGCTAGTGGAAGGGGAGGAAGTGGCAGAGGCAGCATTGGACGCAACAACTCAAACAGGAATTTACTCAAGCGTGCTCACTGTTGTACCAACCATAGCACACTCAAGAATTTTAACCTAATAACACCTTTTAGATGCTTAAGCAAAAAGGCTTTATAGACATTCAACCTGCTTTCAGATTATAATAGTAATAGTGGTCTGAAGCATTTCAGCCTACTTTCATTTCTGTGCACTGTTAACAAGCTTATATAAAAGTCTTATGATTGCAGTTGTGTTTTGTTTAAAAAAGGAAAAAGTTATTTATGGAATGACTAGGCACTCAGACACAGAGAAATATCAGGATTGTGAGGGTTGAGTTTGTCACTGGGCAATCAACTCAATAAATTAATGCAGCTTATTTAAGATTATGTTTGTTGTTTACAAGAGCCAATTCATAAAATTATAGGTTTTCTTATTAATAAATCTCAAGAATAAGCAGGACAAATCTAGTGCACTATCACAGAATTATAGAATGATACAGAAAAAGACCATTCAGCCCATCATGCTTATGCCAGATCTTTGGTAGAGCTATCCAATTAGTCCCATTCCCTGTAATCCTATAAATTATTTTTCCTTCAAGTATTTATTCAACTCCTTTTTGAATATTACTATTGAACCTGCTTCCACCACCCTTTCAGGCAGTTCATTCCAGATCAGAACTCACTATGTATTTATTTTTCTTCATGTTGCCTTTGGCTCTTCTCCCAGTCAATTTAAATCTGTGCCCACTGCTAACTGACTCTTCTACTAGTGGAAACAGTTGCTCCTAATTTACTCTTTTAAAACCCTTCATGATTTTAAACACCTCTAATAAATCTCCTTTTAATCTTTTCTTCTCCAAGAAGAACAACTTCAGCTTCTCCAGTCTCTCCACATAACTGAAGCTCCTCATTCTTGGGTATCATTCTAATAAATCTCTTCTGCATTCTGTCATAGAGTCTGGTGTCAGAATTGACCACAATATGCCAGCTGAGGTCTAACCAGTGTTTTATAAAGGTTTGCCATAACTTCCTTGATTTTATGCTCTGCCTCTATCAATAAAGTCAAAGATCCCATATGCTTTTCAAACAACCTTCTCAACATGTCCTGTCACCTTTAAAGATATTTGTATGTACACCTCTGTTCCTGCACCCCCTGTAAAATTGTACCATTCAATTTATATTGCTAGGTATGACTCCAACCAGTGGAGAGTTTTCCCTCTGATTCCCACTGATTTCAATTTTGCTGGGGATTCCTTGATGCCTCACTCATTCAAATTATGTCTCTCGAAAAAGCAATGCTTTTCTACACCTAAGGTTGTTATGTCAGGTGTTGATAGACATCTTCTATAGGAAGAACTTACCAGCTGGGCCTGTCTGCCATGCATTATAAGTGGCTGTGATGGACACCACTGCTATCATTTTTTTTTGTCTTTGGATCCTTCCAGTGTGATCTCAGAGATATATTAAGGGTCTAACAGTCTGCTGCATGTAAATGCCTAAGGTGACATATGGATTATAACCTTCCCCTGTGCGTCAGTAGCCAGAATGAGTGAGTACTTGGACTCACCTCTCTGGTTAGATTCCCGTAGGCACAGGAAGCCATTGACTGCACACAAATGGCAACCCAAGCAGTCTCGATTTTAAAATCCGCACCATGGCCTCGCCCCTCTGTATCTCTGTAATTTTCTCCAGCGAGATCTCTGCACTCCTCCAGTTCTGACCTTTTATTAAGTTATAGTACAGAGTCACTTTGAGAAATGATTCTTTACATCTTGGAGTTTTATTTTCCAGCTTACAGAGTGTAAGCAGCTACCCGAGAGGAGCTACCTGCTCCACCTCATAGTAATGCAATGATTTAATTCACCGTCACAATTTCTAGGCTTTTCCAATGATAAAGCAGGTCTAGACTGACAAAAGCTGAAAAAGAAATGACTTAAAAGATTTTTTTTGTGCAAACTGCTACACATGTATGTGTGTATATGTTTACAGTGTTCTGATTGCATCTCTTTACTATTTGCTGTAGATAATATGGGCTCCTTTTAAAATTTCATTTTAATTTCTGTACTCTAAATATTTTCTAACCTCATTCACTTCTTTTTGGGAAATGCCCAGTCAGTATCTCCGATTGAAAGTATTGTATTGCTTCTCTGCTGCCTTATCCATCAATTTTGTTTTTCAATGAATGTGGGTATTTCATTTTTATCTTATTTAAGTTTGTTTTCTTTGTGTCAACTATCTTTATCTTTTACTGCTCCTTATTGTTTTTGGTTTTTATATTGAACCTAATTATGTTATGTATTACTGTAGTCTGAGGTAATCTCTAGTATAACAAGAGTGCCGAAATCCAGAGAAAAGTTCCCCAGCGATTTTATATAGCCTTGGTTTATAAGCTAATTTGTCTTTAACGGGATTAGATGTGATGAAGAGAGTTGATGCCATATGATAATTTAACTGTAAATGGTACCTACAGGTAGTCAATTAATAGCATTAGTAATTAGGATTTAAACAGTTTTGCATTAATTGCGTAAAATAGTGGCATACAGTTATAGAGAACCAGAATGGGAGTGTATGAGTTTGGAAGGAAAAATTACCATAACCGATTGTTAGATAATGCTCCTCTTTTAAAGGAAGGAGATTCAGAAATCAAGCCAGTGAAGTAGAAGTGTAAGTGGACAATGTTTAGAGATGGAAGAAGGTAGTCTTGGCAACTGACTGCAGAATACTGGAAAGCTTAATGCAGTGTTGAAAAGATTACAAAGGTTTCACACCATTAGAATTAACCCAAGTGATCAGCCAGAGTGGTCTACTGAGTTGTCTTCTAAAGTAGATAAATGTTGACAAGATCTGAACAAAATAGCTTCCATTTTGTAATATTGAACTGTAGAGAATTATATTTAACAGGCTTAACACTACAGCAATGATATTTATGTCAACAGTTGTGGCTAGGATGTAGTGTGGATGTCATTGGCCACCTCAGTTATAGGTGCATAACCTGGACCATATTTTCAACTTCATACCACTATTGTACACAATTGATGTAACATGTGCCCTCACCTTGACACAGAGGGATACCTCTGGTAACTTACATAGTGAAGTGCAACTGCCTAATATTCACTCATGCAGCTAAAAGTATCCAGATGCAATTGTGGGAGCTCCTATAAGAGTTCCATCTAGAAGCGAGTAATGCTCAATTAGATCCTAGGGATGTCCCGAATGACCAAATCTGGAATGCTCATGTTCACAAATGATGAACAGGATGGGATCAGGGATATGAGGTATGGGCGAGGGGGTCAGGGGAATTTCACAGAAAATGGGTGCGGGATCACAATGCAGGATTAACCCACACCTGTTTCTTCTGATGCAGGTAGCAAGCTAACTTCATGTTGCCTGCTAATTTACAGGATTGCAGTATGTAGCCAATACAAACTATGCTGTTGAGTGGCTACATGGCTCCTCAGCAGGGGCCCAAAATCATGAGAGGCTAGCACTGATTAAAGTAGCCTGCACAACCTAAAGCCCGGCTGCAGCTCTGAAAGGGGAAATGCATCCTGACTGCAGCATGTGCTAGGAGTCATTCTACAACTGATTGGGAATAGCATAAGAATAACACATTGCAGAGACAGTCTGTAATATTTGATAATGCTACACTAGAGGCCTTGGAAGCCAGGGTGCCCTCCAGACAAACTCACAGAAGGCAGTAGCATCTGCTAGCCATGGAGGTCAAAACAAAGAGTCGAGCCTGAGGACCTGGATGCAGTGTTGCAAAAAGTTCAAAACAGCGCGTCAGTTAATACATCTCCAAATACCATATCTCACCAAATGTACCACTAGTCTCAGCCCCTTCTCACTACATCCCATTATTCACTTATCAACAATCTCTATTAGTCAGGACTCATGCTTAACATTAATAGTGTCACTTCACCCTTACACCTTATATATAAGCCTAAATCTTCTGGTCAGCACGTGGGGGCGGACCCTGCTCGCCAACACACAAAATGATGCGTGCACCCCGACATCACTGTGCGTCATTCCAATCCTCAGTTCGTGAAAGAGCGCAGGCCCCAACTCTCCCTCCTTCCCCTGCCTACACAGGTAGTGCTAAACGCTTCCGGGAGCACATCATGCTGGGCGGGCCTTAATTGGCCCACCCGCACAAAATGGCGACGCACAGCTGATCGTGGGCAGTGATCGGCTACACACCCACCCGCGCCCGCCCGCTGGGAAGAAAATTCTTCCCATAGAACTGCTGCAAACCTCACACCCACATCTCACAACTTGCACATAATACCAGCTATTCAACATTGACTGCCACACCACCCAAATAGATTGCATCATACTCACTGGCACACTTCCTTCACGTTGCAGAGCAAGGTGGCTCACAACCAGAGGCAGCAGGTGTGAACCAGTAGGGTACAGGTGTCGTTGCATGTCCTTCTCCTCATGGAGGAGATGATGCTCACCATCATTCGGGTGGCTATTACTGAGACCATGTCTTGTGGTGTGTCTTAAACAATAGAAGATGATGATAACCCCTTACTATCGCAACCCACTTTCCCGTCATCCCACAATCTCTTCTAATTTACAACTGCAGAAGCATGCACTTTTTACTGCCTCCCGCTAAAACACTTATGCCTTGCTCCTTTCAGATAGCCCAGAACTGCTACTGGTCAGGCAGTGGTGGAAGAGCAACAGATGGAAGAGAAACAAGGCAGTGATGATAAAGAAACATCATCACTTGATCACACACTTGCAGCAACCATCTTACATACTGACATTGCGTGCATTTTAGAGGAAAGGTAATAAAAGACATGGAAGTCATGAAGGGGAGTAGAGAGGTTGAAGAAGATGAGAGACAACACAGGATTAATTAATGACTTTCAACAGAGCTGTTTTGATACTTTGGATTGACCATCAGATTTGATGGATTTGAACAAAGAATGTGAAAGGAATTGTTAGGAAATAGAGAGAGTGTATGTGTATTTGGGTGTGTTAAGAATAAGGTATATCTTTAATGTTTACGTTTGATTTGTAATTCTGTATTTGCCTGTTCAGAAAAGGAGAAGTTGAGTTTTCGTTTTACATTAAAAGATGCCTGCATTTCTAATGAATCCCTCCTCTTGAAGGGAGTAAAGCAAACAAGAGTAGGAAAAACTGTGTTGTTGCCTAGTTATAGGGGTTCAGAGAAGGGGTCCCACCCACCCACACACAGACAGCAACAAATTTTTAAAAAAGCAGTTTGCATTCAGTTGGAAGCATCTGCCAGAGATATTGGACAGCAGAGGGACAGATAGCACGTGCCAAACTGAAGTTGAAGCCAGGATTCCAGAGAGACTGGATACTGGGAGAGGGAGCTGCAGAGAGAGCAAATTTCCCAAAAGAACTGAAAGGTCCCAAGGCTGAGGAGTGAGACAGAAAGGAGAGGTCCCAAGAGACAGAAAGGAGAGATGAACTCAGCCGGTACAGGAATTGAACCCGCACTGTTAGTGTCACTCTGCATCACAAACCAGCAGTCCTACTAACTGAGATAACTGACCTCCTAATTACTCAGGTAATTATTACTGAACTATCCAATGTCTCCAACTTGAGCTCATAGTTGGAGCCAATATCAGAGGGTACTGGTGAGCAGGAGAATTGTCCACCGGAAGTTGAAATGTCCCAGCAGCTCCCACATAGATTAGTACATCAGGACTTCCTCAGGGTCCCAAGCATCTCCGATTAGCAAGAGACTGGAAGAGTCGGGCTGTAATGTGAATTTGTATGACAAACCTGGGAAATTCCTAAACTATCTATTAGCCTTAAAGTCACCATACTGCTAGGTTCCAGACTGCAGCAGCTGAAAGTTAAGTAGAGAAAATAACTGTAAACTTGGGAACATTGGAATAGGGGTAGGCAATTTAGGTAATCAAGTCTACTTTGCCATTTTTCGCAGCTCCAACTTTTTAATTCCCACTTTTCTCTATCTGCTCCATTACCCAAACTTTCCAAGTATGGACCTACTCTCTAACCTGAATTTTGTTCCCTATGTGAAAACAAACAAATTACTGCAAAAGCATAAACTAAAATAAAAATACTGCGGATGCTGGAAATCTGAAATAAAAACAGAAAATGCTGGAAAAGCTCAGCTAGTGGGGCTAAGGAGAAATTTATTAAAGATGTCATGGACACAGGACAAAGGGAATGTTGATGGTGGTGTTAAAGACTAAAGAAAGTGCTAATAATGGCATAAATGTAAGATAGTTAATAGCTCCCTTCTATTCCTGACCTTCAATTTTGCTCCACCTGCTCCACCCCCTTCTTAAACAGTATAAAATCTATCACATTTCTATCTCCCTTTAGCTCTGAAGAAGAGTCATACGGACTTGAAATATTAACACTGTTTCTCTGCCAGACCTGCTGAGTTTTTCCAGCATTTTCTGTTTTTGTTACTGCGCAAGCATAGTATTTCAAAATGATTATAGCTTCTCTAATGCTGAGGAAGACTGCATTGGTGTGTCAAACTAGATTCAGAATGACTTATGTTCTTCTGTATCGTGGTAACTTCATATTATGGCTTACAACAAGGTTGTATGCCCATTAACATCATTTATGATTATTTCACGGAACTAATTCAATTACTGTTTGGCCACTACTGCTAATATATTTAGACTCATATGTGAAGACATGTGCCAAGATGTCACAGGACAGCTACCACATATGGAAAAGAGGAAGGGTGATGCTGAACAGTACTTTTTGGATAAATGCTGGCTGATGTTAACCTTATGTTGCCCTGCATGAATGGAAACTTCTGTTTTTTGGGAATTCTTGGAATGGTTCCAAAACAAGGTTTCTGCTGCACTTCCACTGACAGATTTGAAGCAGCTCCAAGGAAATTTCCAAAATATTGTAGATTCCAGATGTGAACCCCAACGCAGATCAAGTGGGTGCATACTGATATAGGAAGCACTTTAAATTAGATTATGATTATTGGAAAGTTGATGTTCATGGACAAGAACTTTCCTGGAGAACTCCTTTAAAAGAACAGTCCTACGAGTGTCCTGTCCTTCCTATTATACATGCACCAAGCACCTTTCACCCACCATCCCAGTGCTTGCTGGCCTATACTGGTTCCTGACCCCACAATGCCTCAGTTTTAAAACCCTCATTATTGTTTTCAAAGCCCTCCATGGCCTTGTTCCTCCCTTTTTCTGTTACTTCCTCCAGCCCTACAAGCCTTTGAGACCCCTGTGCTCCTCCACTTCTGTCCTTTTGCGCACCCCAAATTTTGATCAACTGCACCACTGGTGTGCTTTCAGCTACCTTGGCCCTAAGCTCTGACATTCCCTCTCTAAACTTTTCCATCTCTCTACCTCTCGCTCCTCCTTTAATTTGCTCCTTCAAACCTAACTCTTTGACCAAGCTGTTGATTATCTGTCTTGAGATCGCCTTCTGTGGCTCAATGTCAAAACTGTCCTTATGAATATGGCTCTTGTTAAGCAAGTAAGGACATTTTGTTAACATTTAATGTGTTATGTAAATGCAAGTTGTTGTTATTGACCTGAGTGTGTTGGAAGTGCTGGGTGAGCAGGAATCGGGGTTTTGCTTTCAAGCCTCTCAGGTCAATGTAAGCATGTTGATGCAACAGTGCAGAATCACGTGTCAAGAACAAATACTTAACAGAAAGCTGCTGCCTGCCGAGCTGTGTCTTTCAAGTGAGAACTGATAATTGGAAAAAACATCAGAGTAAAATTGGAGGAATGCTGGAGAATAAAACACGAGAAAATAAATCTGAGGTGAAAGAAGTTTCTTGAGCTTCTTGCTGGAATTTGATTATTTGCTGTTCCCCAGACTGCTCACAAATTCACCTCCACTGAGTGTATTTAGTATTCTCAGTCAAATAGAACATGGGGCAGGTTGCATAAACCAGGCTTGTATTCACTAGAATATAGATTACAGCATGATCTAATTGAAGTGTATGAGATAAATGAAGGATTTGATAGGATAGATAGAGGAAAGCTATTTCATCCGGTGGGAGAGTCCAGAATAACCTTAAAATAACCATTCAAAGATGATATCAGAAAGCACTTCTTCACACAAAGAGTAATGGAAATCTGAACTCTCTCCCCCCAAAAGTTGTTGAGGTCAATTGAAAAGTTCAAAGCTGAGGTTGATAGAATTTTGTTAGGCAAAGGCATTAATGGTTATGGAACCACAGCTGCTAGAGGGAGACGATGGCATAGTAGTATTTTCATTGGATTAGTAATCTAGAGACCCATGGTAATGCTCTGGGGACCTGGGTTCAAATCCTGCTATAGCAGATGGTGAAATTAAAATTCAATGAAAAAAAAAATCTGAAATTAACAGTCTGAAGATGACCACTAAACCATTGCTGAATATTGTAAAAACCCATCTGGTTCACTAATGTTCTTTAGGGAAGGAAATCTGAAGTCCTTACCTGGTCTGGCCTACATGTGACTCCAAACCTATAGCAATGTGGTTGACTCTTAAATGCTCCCTGAACAAGGGCAATTAGGAATGGGCAACAAATGCTGGCCTAGCCAGAGGCGCCCACATCCCATGAGTGAATTAAAAATAAGGTGGAGTTTACTTGAGGAGGAATTTCTTCTCTCAGAGGGTAGTTAATCTGTGGAATTCTTTACCCCAGAAGCTGGGTCGTTAAGTATATTCAAGACTGAGATGGACAGATTTTTAATCAGTAAGGGAATCAAGGGGTATGGGTCAAAAGCAGAAAAGTGGAGTGGAGGACTGTCAGATCAGCCATGATCTCACTGAATGGCACAGCAGACTCAATGGAGCAAATGGCTACTTCTGCTCCAATGTCTTATAGTTTTATGGATTGCAGGGCAGGAGAAGGTCACAGGGATAGGAATGCCCTTGGGCTTTTAATCAAATGGATCAGAACTTTCACATTGAGGCATTTGTGGACCAAGAGCCAATGTTCATCAGCGAGCACAGGGGTAAAAGATGAACAGGACTTGATGCAGGTTAGAATACAAGTCACAGAGGTTTGGATGACTTTCTGTTTATGAAGGGTGGAAGATGGGAATTTGACTTGGAGATTATCTGAAAAATTAAATATAGAGATAACTAGGCATGGTTCGGTATTTCAGCAGCAGGTGGGCAGAGTCGGTGGGGGAGATAGGTGATATTAAAGAGGTGGTAGTAAGTGGTCTTTGTCATGGAGAGGATAGGGGATTTAGAAATGCAGCTCAGAGTCAATAATTTACTGAGATTTCAAACAGTCCAGCACCACCTGAGGAAGTGACAAAGACTGATTCATCAGCTGAGAGGGTGGGGGAGGGGGGGTGGTAATAAGCAGCAGGTTTCCTTGCCAATATTTGACCCCATGCCAGGAGGCTTCATGAGCCCAGAGTTGATCTTGAGATCTCCTAGGGCAACTCCCTCCTGACTGTATACCACTGTGCCACCACCTCTTGTGGGCCTGTCCTGCCGGTGGGACAGGACATACCCAGGGATGGTGATGGTGCTGTCTGTGACATTGTCTGTAAGGTATGGCTCCATGAGGCTGACTATGTCAGGTTGTTGCTTGATTAGTCAGTGGGACAGCTCTGTCAATTTTGGTACAATCACATCTCAAGGGCAAGTAGGGATGGGCAATAAAGTGCTGGCATAGCCAACAATGCCACATCCCATGAAAGAATAAAATAAAATATTTGGAAGGAGGTCTTTGCAGGGCTGGGTTTGCCATTGTCATTTCCGGTGCCTAGGTCAATGCTGGATTATCCGTCCAGTTTCATTCCTTTTTGTAGACTTTGTAGCAGCTTGGTACAACTGAGTGGCTTGCTAGGCCATTTAAGTGTCAACCACATTGGTGTTGGTATGGCATCACATGTCTGGAGTCACATGTAAGCCTGACCAGTTAAGGACAGAAGATTTCCTTCTCTAAAGGACAATAGTGAACCAGATGGGTTTTAATGACAGCAATGGTTACATGGTCACTAGTTTTTTAATTCCAGATTTATTAATTGAATTTAAATTCCAGCAGCTTCTGTGGTGCGATTCAAACCCATGTCCCCAGAGCATTAGACTGGGCCTCCGTTTTACTAGTCTGGTGACATTATCACTATGCCATTGCCTCTTCCTAATTTGACACCCTAACTTTGATGATGTTACCTAGGAGCAGCAATTATAGATCCTTGTGTGAGCCCAGAGGAAAAGAAGTCAATGCATGTGATTCTCTGGCTATGGCTGAATAGGTAAGAAGCAAATAGTTGAGGGCAGGATCACTCTGGACAACAGAGGCATTGGAGAAGGATGGTGTAACCAACTGTGTCAAAGGGTGTCAACAGGTCAAGAAGGATGAAGAGGGACAGCGCACTGCAGTCACAGTAACAGAGTTTTATTTGTGACTTTGAATACGGCCATTTCAATGCTGTACAGGGGTTTCTTTATCTTAATTCTATGAAATAAAAGACAGCCTGTGGGACATAGTGATAATTGTAGAGCCTTCACTCTCAGATTTCTATTTTCCCTGCTCATATATATCTGTCCTAGAAAGCTTGGCCAAATAGAATTCAAATAATCCACACTTCCAATGCTATTGAAGTAATCTTCCATGTCATGACTGAGAAAATATTTTGTGATCAGTGGACATGTCTTACTTGATTGTGGAGCAGTAGATAGTAACGATAGGTGAAGGCTGCCATTTGAAGAACATATCTTAGTTCTTCTTAGCCGCAGATAACGGAAGGCTGATTCTGAAGAGTGATAGATAGTAAGCACACTGTAAGGACTGAAATTCAAAGCAAACATTTACCTGCACATTGAACATTCATGTGGGCCACTTCTGTTTGAGTTTATTTTGGTCAGTTGATTAAACTGTTTCCCTACATCTTCAGGTAATTTTGAGGTAAATTTGGCATGCTACAAAGTAAAAATTGGCCCTGTATTATTGGCACAAAATATTCAGAATTAACCATCTAATTGTTGTTAATATAGATTGTCTCAGATATCCTCAAATGGATGTTGGTCACCCACCCTACTGCCTCTGTCACTTAGACCCAGGGAGATAAAGGTGTCAGAGGAAAAAAACAAACAATTCTATAACCATTTTATTCATATTATTAAGAAGCACAAAACATACAAAAGGTTGCTTCAGCTAAAGGCTAGCTAAAATAAAATGCTCTTTTCCATAATCTTTGTAAATGTTTGTTTGCCCTCTGCAGATTCTTTGCAATTTATGTGAAGTTGAAATTTGATATGCTACAGAAAGTAAATGTTCTGATTAATCTTTACAGGTAATTCATTCTGGTGCCTACTTGATGTTGTGCCAATTAAAAATGAGAAAGGAGATGTAGTTCTTTTTTTGGCATCCTTCAAAGACATCACAGTTACCAAAGTGAAGATTGCCCAGGAGGATAAAAAGGAAGGTCAGTGTTTCATCTTGAAACTTTCCTTAGCTATTGAAGGCAATGGGATTTGATTCTATTTATTGCTACAGGTTCCATGTAAAATGCAATAAAAATGACTTTGTAGACAAAGGAAACTGACAATGAATAATCTGTTATTGCTGTTTTGTTTATTTTCAGATTTTGCTATCCAAAGCATATATCACACTCAGAAATTACATCAAACCTCAGTTAGTTGTCTTTAAAGCCTTCACTTCTGCTGACTCCCACCAGGCAATAGCCAAAATGGGGTCTGTTTGAGCTCAGCATTGAGTTCAAATGGTCCTGCTGAATTTGGGTTTCCCTCCTGTATGAGTCACACCTGTCATCTTTCCCCTATTGACAAAAATTGGATCTGTCATAAATGGGGGCGGTACATTCGCATCCAGGTCCTGTCCACCATTTTTAAAGGTCTGTGGAGTCTCCCAATTCCACAAAAATCCAGCCATAGCTGCCATAGCTGCCTGGCTCTGAAAGAAAGTTTGCATTTGTCAGTCTGTTTTTGCTTCTCCTTTCTTGAAAGTTTATTTTAAAACTTAAATGAAGGAGGGAAGGTGACAGAGATTTAAAGGGGAAAAACATGTAGTGAGTCTATTAGAGGAAGAGATAACAATTATTCAAGGAAGGATGAGAGAGAGAGATAAAATGTTGGGATTGAAGAGAAGAGGGAGATGAGGATGATATTTATCTTCACTGCCTGGACAGTAATCTGGCAGAATGGATTGCTTGCCATTTATATAACCTGCCTAATTGTCATTCCATTGTTTGATCTCACAGAGGAGTTGTCATGAAGCTATTAATGTATATAATGTTATTGGAAATTGTTTTTTTTTAAATACAGGGTTAGTATATGGGTGTGTCTTAATTGGATTAAAGCTAACTGGTCTGGGTGCTTTGATGTATACTAGTTTTGAGATGTAAGTAAGGTAGAGTGCATTTGCATTTGTTGAATAGAGCATTCAAGAAGGGGAGTGAAATCTGGCACCTAGCTAGCAGAGACCAAGCAATGTTTATATTATTGTTAGAAAAGGTGGAGTTCAAAGAGGCTGGTGATACAATGAGAATTTACATTCAATGAGATGTGCTAGGTATAACAGACAGCAGTTTCATGTGTGAAGGGCAGAGGCAATGTAAAATAAAAGCCTGTAAGGCTACCACTGTGTCTGCAAAGGAACCAAAGTGAAAGGAACCTCATTTTGAATTTGAAAGGTGAAAATGCTTTTGTCTGGTGTCTGCTTAAAGTCTATTGATTGCTGTTGCCTTAGTGAAGGTTACTCTTGGAATTTGTTAAAAGTTATGATAGTAATTTGCAGCTATATTTATATATTTAGCACATGTAAATTAATAAATGTCTCATGTATTCTGATATAAAACATCTCGAGAACTGGTGGTCTGATCCCTGAATTTAGAGTTGCATCTCAAACATATCACTTAAAAATAGAGGTTATTACAGTTGTTTAAAGTTTCTCTCTGAGATTTTTAAATAATTCAGCTTTACCAACTGCTGTGTCATAACAGGGGCTGAAAAAGAAAGCCTACCTCATGTTAAGTAATAGAGAAGGACCCTGTCAAAAGCAAAGAGAATCTGTTGGGAGAGAGGACAGAGAGAGATCATGTTTGATGGGTGTGGGTAAAGAGAGAACACATGAAAACATGTGAAAGGATATATTTTGAAGGATGTTGTAAGGTGACGGAGTTGCCTATTTGTAATAGGGTTGATCTGCAGATACTTCTTGGGTGGAAACATTAAATTTATTTGCAATTTACTCAACAGCAACTACATATGTGCTTTCGACTCCAAATCTATCTCAACACTAACTGTGGAGGTAGCTCACGCTTCTCTCCTATTGGTTGCTACTTCCTTAACAAGTATTATTCTTAAAAGTACATTACACACTAAACAAAACCATAATTACAACATTCCTTTCCCTTAAACTTGGCTACACGTATTATATTTACAAGTACATATTTTCCAAGACAACATAATATTTACACTGGTTAAGGAATTTATAAATTCAGTCTTTCAGGTGGTTTCCTGGCATGTGTGGAACGTCGCAGCTCCACAACTTTAGATTCCTTGTCAGGAACCTCCTTTTCCGGAGTTGCTTAAACATCAAGTGCTTTGATGGGCACTCGCAGTTCTGTATCCTCAACTTTTAAAGGAACATCAGACATGTCAGTCCTGGGCTGAGTATCCTCAATAGGAAACACAGACCCGGTCATGGTCACTGGTGGAACCAAGTCTTGGTGATTTGTCTCTCCCTTCCTTAGGTAGTCCACATGGTTACGGATGATCCGGCCTTCCACCTCCATGCGGTAAGATAGAGGTCTAGTCATTGCACTTATTTCACCCGGTAACCACATTGGTCCTTCCCCAAAGTTTTTCACGTATACCGGCTCTCCCATGGTAAATTTCCTCTTGCAACAATGCCAGTCATAAAAACAAAAAAACTGCGGATGCTGGAAATCCAAAACAAAAACAGAATTACCTGGAAAAACTCAGCAGGTCTGGCAGCATCGGCGGAGAAGAAAAGAGTTGACGTTTCAAGTCCTCATGACCCTTCGACAGAACTTGCGTTCGAGTCCAAGAAAGAGTTGAAATATAAGCTGGTTTAAGGTGTGTGTGTGGGGGGCGGAGAGATAGAGAGACAAAGAGGTGGAGGGGGGGTGGGGGTGTGTGGTTGTAGGGACAAACAAGCAGTGATAGAAGCAGATCATCAAAAGATGTCAACGACAATAGTACAATAGAACACATAAGTGTTAAAATTAAAGTTGGTGATATTATCTAAACGAATGTGCTAATTAAGAATGGATGGTAGGGCACTCAAGGTATAGCTCTAGTGGGTTTTTTTTTATATATAATGGAAATAGGTGGGAAAAGGAAAATCTTTATAATTTATTGGAAAAAAAAAGGGAAGGGGGAAACAGAAAGGGGGTGGGGATGGGGGAGGGAGCTTACGACCTAAAGTTGTTGAATTCAATATTCAGTCCAGAAGGCTGTAAAGTCCCTAGTCGGAAGATGAGGTGTTGTTCCTCCAGTTTGCGTTGGGCTTCACTGGAACAATGCAGCAAGCCAAGGACAGACATGTGGGCAAGAGAGCAGGGTGGAGTGTTGAAATGGCAAGCGACAGGGAGGTTTGGGTCATTCTTGCGGACAGACCGCAGGTGTTCTGCAAAGCGGTCGCCCAGTTTACGTTTGGTCTCTCCAATGTAGAGGAGACCACATTGGGAGCAACGGATGCAGTAGACTAAGTTGGGGGAAATGCAAGTGAAATGCTGCTTCACTTGAAAGGAGTGTTTGGGTCCTTGGACGGTGAGGAGAGAGGAAGTGAAGGGGCAGGTGTTGCATTTTTTGCGTGGGCATGGGGTGGTGCCATAGGAGGGGGTTGAGGAGTAGGGGGTGATGGAGGAGTGGACCAGGGTGTCCCGGAGGGAGCGATCCCTACGGAATGCCGATAAGGGGGGTGAAGGGAAGATGTGTTTGGTGGTGGCATCATGCTGGAGTTGGCGGAAATGGCGGAGGATGATCCTTTGAATGCGGAGGCTGGTGGGGTGATAAGTGAGGACAAGGGGGACCCTATCATGTTTCTGGGAGGGAGGAGAAGGCGTGAGGGCGGATGCATGGGAGATGGGCCGGACACGGTTGAGGGCCCTGTCAACGACCGTGGGTGGAAAACCTCGGTTAAGGAAGAAGGAGGACATGTCAGAGGAACTGTTTTTGAATGTAGCATCATCGGAACAGATGCGACGGAGACGAAGGAATTGAGAGAATGGGATGGAGTCCTTACAGGAAGCAGGGTGTGAGGAGCTGTAGTCGAGTCATGTCTAGTTTTCTGGCTTCCCTGACTCATTTCCACCTTCCCCTCTAAATTCAGCATTATTAAGCTCAATCTCATCCTGACACGGCATTTCAACAATAACTCCGCAGGTGTGACACCTGTTGTTGTGTGAGGGGTAGTCCAGTAATGATAAAGAAAGCGTGCTAGCTTAGTTGGCAAGGTATCACCAGTTAGCTTTCTCATGCCTGCCTTGATCATTTGAATTGCCCTTTCGGCCAAACCGTTTGAGGAAGAGTGGTACTGTGCAGTTTTCACGAGTGACACCATTGAGGCTGATAAACTGTTGAATCTCAGCACTCGTTAATGCCGTGCCGTCATCTGAAATGACTACTTCTCGTAGTCCAGGAATGGCAAAACTCTGATGTAGTTTCTCAATTGTAGTGGCTGACATTGGTGATTTCACCTCATATATGTCCAACCATTTTGAATGGGCATCGACAATGAGCAGAAACATTGTTCCCAGGAAAGAGCCAACGTGTCCAATGTAGTCCATGTGTAATCGCACCCAAGGTCTACCTGGCCACTCCCATGGGTGTAATGGAGCTGTCACTGGCAACTTTTGCAGTTGCTGACATTGCACACAGTGCTTTACTAAACTCCCTATTTCACCATCCATCTCAGGCCACCATAGAGACCTGCATGTTTGGTCTTCATTTGGGAAATCCCTGGATGGTCACTGCGTAGTTCAATTAAAAATGTCTCCCTTCCCTTTTGGGGAATTATCACTCGTGCTCCCCGCAATAAGATGCCATCCTGACTGGTTATTTCATGTCTTCTGTTGAAGCACTGTTTCATTTCATCAGATATGGGCTCCTGTGACTGACTATGTAGCACTTGTTCTCATTACCTGAGATAGGACTGGGTCCCAACATGTCCAGTTTCTGATCTGTCGAACACATACTGGCGAGGTATCTAAGACATTTAACAGTAAAACAAGCTCCTGTAGCAAGTGACTAGAGGCCTCGGCGTTTGCGATTTGATTGCCAGGCCGAAGTACAAAGTGTATTTGTATGCTGCCAGAATTAAGGTCCATTTTTGTATTCTTGCTGAGGCCATGGGTGGTATAGCCTTTTCCTCATTAAACAAACCTAACAGTGATTTGTGGCCCGAAATGATTGTGAAGTGGCAGCCATGTACGTAATGATGAAATTTCTTGACACCAAAGATGATGGACAGGCCTTTTTCTAACTGCAAGTATCCTTTTTTCACTGTGGTGAGCATTCTTGGTACATAACCTATTAGCTGTTCTGCGCTGTTGTCCATCCAATGAGAGAGCACTGTTCCCATTCCATAGGGAGATGCATCACATGTTGGCACCAATTCTTTCATCTGGTCATAATGCACTAATAGATTGGACGAGTGCAACAACTGTTTCAGCTTTATGAAATCTTCTTGCTGGGGTGCTTCCCAAGACCAATGTCGGTTCTTTTTTGTAGATAATGCAGGGGGCCAGCACTGTAGA